>NC_134840.1:41928050-42231080 GCF_965363235.1 Mytilus galloprovincialis | reverse complement strand
TATAAAAAAGAAAAACAAATTGAAGAAGCCCTGAATGAAAGGACAATTCTCGTTACCGAAACAGTCACTTATTTCGTTTCAAAGTTTTGACAAAATTTTAATATTAATTAATGAATATAATTTAACATTAAACTAAAATTATCAATACTGCATTTAAGTAGTTGGCCATGAGTAAAGGGTTCGTGTATTAGGCTATAACTTTTACATTTTATATTTATAAATCACTTGGATATTGTCACATAACTATATAATGACATCTGCAGTAGTTAAAGCTTCGAAATACTGTGTTTGCGTCACAAGAATTATAACAAATTAGCATGATCAGTCGGAACGTCGATAAATCTACAACTTACGTAAGCATTGTAACAAAGAACATACGGCCATACAAATATTAATGAATACAAATGTCAGCTGATGTCATTCAAATGACAGTCTTGTCAAGGGAAAGATATCAATAGGGCAATCAGGAGCTGTAATCAGAAAAAAAAGTGAAAATCTTGTCACTGTCTGATAAAAAATCCCATTTAAAAAAACATCAGTTGAATAATAAATGTTGATTAGTAAAAATCACATGGAGTTAGTGTTTATATATCTCCGGTATTATTGTAATGTTTTGTGAATAATTAGTTAGTATATTTTTGCTTTGGTCCAGCTGTTTGTCCTGCGATTTGTTTTTTTTTTTTTTTTTTTTTTTTTTATAATTGACCATTTTGAAATTATGGTTTTCCATGTATCAAGAATTATTGCGATTAAAACATTAGAATATGACATCGATATTTTTTTAATACTTGTTTTGTTGTGTTCCAACTGCGTTGTTGCAAGTAACATGTAACATAGAAAAATATAGCTATTGGATGAGAATACACAAATTGTATGCCTATTATATCTTAAATATATAGATTTTCGGGTACGGTTGACAACATTTCCGTAAAAATGAGTATGTGCTATCCCGTTTGAAATAAGTTTCCTACGGGTACAACCAAACTTCAAAACCAAATCTTTATATCTATTGAAAAATTTAGGAATGGTTTTAAGTAAATTATGGTAACGATATCCCTGGTTTAAAAATTTACCAGTTATACATAGATTACGTTCGTTAAAATCAAAAACGTCACAACAGACGCGGGCATAGCGAATGAAAGGTGAAATATAAACACCGTAAGATGTTAAACACTAGGGAACAAAAAATCGTCCCCTTTTCGTAAATTTTAGTTTGGACTTTTCCGTTTTAAACCGAAATATCTAAATCTAGAAAAGGACAGTTATTACCATTTAAATTTGATTTTTTTTAAAGTAAGTTCCTTGGGGTAAATTTCAGTAGTATATTGAGAAAATTCGTGATTATTTAACGAAAATATATCATCAAGATAACGGTTTAGTGTTGTTGAATTTATCAATTAAATGCAATTTCGACGGGTCTTTACTGAGTTTAGTCATAAACTGTGATTCGTTACAGTACAAAAACAAGTCTGTTATTAATAAGTGACCATAGGGATACCTACAACCTGTCGATAAATTTGTTGCCGAAAAGTACATCAATATTATCAAGGAGAAAATTAACAGCTTCAATCATCTCATCACAACTCTAGTAAGTATATCTAGCATATTTTCCTTTCTCATTAGAGAAGAAGGCTTTAAATGAGTTTCAGCAAACATATTTGCATTCAGATTAACCAAACGACCATTTAATTAAATAGGAAAACTTTTGTTTGATAAGATAGTGTGGAAGTGTAGTGTAAAGAGTAGAAAAATCAAAACTGTCAACAGAATCAAAAGGACCATCAAAAGCTAGTATTTCATCTAAAACATCGAAATAATATTTTACACTCCAAAAATAGTTTATTCCACAATGTTCATATATTTTATTACAATAGTTTATGATAAGCTCTTTAATAGAAGTTAATGAGCTTGTTAAAAGCATTGAAAGATTAGTTGTAGAATACTCACTAGAGGCCGCGATGAAACGATATTTAAATGTTTTTTGTGTAGTTTAGGTAGTTATGATATGTTTGTTTACTATATGACTCTATGTGGAGCGTATGAACTTGAATGCAGATGAATTTAAAACTTCATTCTTAAGAACGTTCTTGAAGTATTTGCGGCATACCCCCGCCACATTGTTGGCTGCTGTGTCGGCCGGTACAAACACAATCCGCTTTGAAAGTTCTTGAAGTTTATTTCTTATTCTGCAAATAGGTGTATTATGTACTCTATTATTTACTTCTAAATTATTTTCAAATGTGTGATATTCTAGGGAAAACGGTACTATTTATTCTGCCATAGGCGACAATACTAACAATTCCTAAATTTACCACTTTTTATAATAAAAACCTGGATAAAACAGTTATGTACGGAAACGTATTAGCGCCACACATTTTTTTTTTTTTAATTTTTCTTCCTATGTAACGCAAACATTTGTTTTATCTTATTTCTTATTTAAGATTCAAAGGAAACAGTAGTTATTAATGGAGGAGGCTGGATATAATAAAATTTATCACCTTTGTAGTAATTGCAAAGTAAACTGCTTGAATAATTAGATCATATCAATGACTAATAATGAGCAGAATAATATAAAAAGATGTGGTATGAGTGCCAATAAGAAAACTCTCCATCTAAGTCACTATTCGTAAAAGTAAACCATCATAGGCCGAATTACGGTCTTCAACACGGAGCATTGGATCACACTAAACAACAAACTATAAAGGTCCCCAAAAACGATATCCAAGTTACTACTAGTATATATATTACAAAGAAAATTGAGTAAATTGAGGTTATACCTAAGAAAAAAATCAACCCTGCTAATATAGCTATAACCGAATATAAATATACTTCCAAAGTAAGCTCTCGTTTGAGAACTGTGTAAAGTAGGTTACATTCAAACAAGCTACCCTTTGGCAATAAATGTATAGAATGAAGATGTTTTATTAATAAAATTATGTTCTCTCTATTCAAATTGCTACCCAAGCATCTTAAAAATACTTCATTATATTGAAATGAAAATTCAATGACTTTCTATCAAAGAATCTTGATCATATTCTGAGATTTAAAAAAAATGTTTCCTTATTAATAACTCATTTTAAAGCAGAAAGATCATTTTGTCTATTTGATTTGGAGGTTTCACAATTGTATGACATTATTTTTGATCTTTCAATTTTAATATGACTATATACTATATCTATTTTCTTGTTAAATTATATACTTTTCTGATGCACAAATCAGTCTTAATTTATGTATAATTGCACTTCAATTATTCCATTATTCCTATGCATATTTATTATAATGATTTGGCCTTGTATGTATGTTTCTTTTTTTATCTACTAGTAAATCACATCCGAAATGAATGACAGACGGACATATATACAAAACTTAATGAATAATTGAAATAAAGATGTTTGCGTTATAACGCAAAGGTTTGCGTTATATCGCAAAGGTTTGCGTTATAACGCAAAGGTTTGCGTTATAACGCAATCGCAAAGGTTTGCGTTATAACGCAAACACAAGAAGAAACATAAAAAAAATAAATGTGTGGCGCTAATACGCTTCCGTAGTTATGTGTGGTGTTAGTACTTTATTATTCTGTTTTAAAAATTAAAGCCAAATAGTATCATGACCAATTTCCAACGGAGCTTGTTAATGTTATCCATGCCCACCGTCATTTTACAACAAATTTTTGAAATTTTAGAAGCCTTTTCGAATAATTCTCTAGAAAATATTTCAATAGGTTTTAAAATTTATATTGTAAATTTACACACTGCAGTTATTCATAGATAATTAAAAAAAAATATATTGTACCCTTACATCCAATCACAGCGCTCCTAAGTTGACTTCCTTCACCTGCCTTGGGTACACAAAAGGCCAACCTAATGCTGGGAAAATGTAATACTACCGTTTTCCCTCTATTATCTACCACATTCATACATTTATTTAAATAAGAATCAAGAAATTTTTTATCAGTTTTTTCCGGTTTACACCACATGACTGTTTTCTTTTGAAAAGCCAAAATATATGGACTAGTTAGTAGTAGAAAGAAACATTCCTTCAAGCAATAAACAATACAAGTTGGAAGAATTATTAGTTGCGGGCAGTTTACTTTGTTATTGTCTTCGGAGTATGTTGAGATTTCATCAATAATAATTAATTCAAGATGTTTTTCCGAAATGATTTTGCACTAAACAGAGATAATGGTTTTTTTAACTCAACATTGACAACAATTCAACAAATAATTTTCTAGTCGGATAAACTATGTACCTACCCAGGAGTATAACAGTTGTTTTTCTCGTTTATCTTTGTTTGGAATCGTCTACTTGTTTAGTTTATAGAAAACAATTCAGATATTAACCAGACCATCGAGTTTTAATAGTGTTCTTAATGGTATGTCCAATGCAATAAAAGACATGCAAGTCTTTGATTTAAACAATATTTAATAATGAATTATACAAGTACATTTTATAAACACATACACAATTAGGATTCAGAAATAAGCAACAAGTGCTTATATCAGTCTGTTTCCTTAATGCAAGCGCTTAATGTCAGCAACGTTGTTGATATCTCTTTTTCGAGCGATTGCATCACATATTTCCCAGTATAACTCACGATGAGTGATAGTATTTGTGGTCGTATGTTCGTATGAAACAGATATTACGTAAGGTTTACACAAAAGAGATTTGAGAAAATCAAAAATCCATTCGTTTCTTCTTTGTATTAACATCAGACAGACGATGACAATCTCCCATCTCTCTACTGGATTGCTTAACTTCATACAAATGTTTTGTCACTCAATAACCTATACGTCAATGCGTGCTAACATCTTATATATGAACTTTACACTATAAGCAATTTTCACAAATGAGATATAATCCAAAGTAAGTGTCGCTAAAACACATACATACATGAAAAATAATGACTAGACGAATCTTATTCAAAAATGAAATCTATTAAATCAAAATACAAAAACTCAATAAATTAGGAAGAAAGGTACTAAATTCGAAGATGATACAATAGTTTACATAATCAATTAAACCAGCCAACGACACGCAGATTAACACAATAAGGAAGTTATAGTTCACAAACCAATTCTGAACGATTCGTAATTGAAATGTTTACATAAAACCAGTAGTTCATGTGAGCTTCATGTATTACTATTGAGTGAAGTCTTAGTACGATATTTCAGTGAATAAATTACAAAAGTTACGAAACATTTTTTTTTTTATAGTTATTATCATTTTCTTGTGACTGAAATGATAAATGACTAGCTTTGAAGTGTTGACAATTAAAGTGAATAAAAATATAACAGAAGAAATGCTTATTTTGTGAGTATAATGATCAACTTGGTGATTGATAGCGGTATAGATGTTTTAACTTGTGTTGTGGAAACATTATTAAGATACAAATCACGACACAAAAATATATTACAGTTCATTAAAAATCGGAAGACAAAGCTAAAGATGTGATTTTCCATGTCCTTATTTGCTTATAACTTAATGTTTTAAGAAGATTGGTACCCGTCACATTTATAAAATTAACCTTTTAATTAGAGATTTCTTTTGATCGATTAAAACAGTCATACGGGTTCAATATTACATATCAACGAATGATAGTTACTAGTACTCAAAAGTACACTATAACACAATTAGTAAAAAAAAATCGAGTAAAATTATTTTTCGTACTGTTCTATGGTGATGAAATGTTTTAATTAACTCCTTACTTTATATTCTGACACTTTCTGTCAAAATACAATAAGATAGAGAATAAATTTCAATGTCAATTTATTGATTCGAAGGCCTAATTTCCATGGCGTTGTCAGTTTGTTTTCGATTTGTGAGTTTGACTGCACCTCTGGTATCTTTCGTCCCTCTTTCAAATAATAAGTACATGTTATCTTCTTACGACCATAGCTCTAAAATGATATTGCAAAAAGAAACCGTCTAGGCGTGTTTCATGAAATAATAAAGCATCACCAAACTTTCAAAAAAATAAAACAAAAATTTATAAATTCTATCCGTCTGAATTGCTTTTTTGGATTTGACTTCCTCGGGAATGCTTAAAGGCTGAATATTTGAAAGGAATTGAAACATTTGAAGAGCTATTTACCCACAAAGAACCTGTCAATTGATAGCCAAATTTATCTTAGGACAAATTTACCACAGAGATTTGAAAAGAGAGTGAAAAGGGAAAAATAACAGTGAAGGGTTGCGTGTTTCTCTTCATCACAGTTGAACAACAAAAATAATGCAATTGTATATTTTTATGTATAAATAATGACACACTTATTGCATGTATGTAAAATTAGAATTGGACATCTAAAGGTTTAGACAATATCTGATTATTAAAACTTTTGAATAACAAGAAGACCGTGTCGATGAGATTTTTGTATTTGGCTTCCTAAATTTCTGATTTCGATTGAATTGAAAAGAAAACCTTAGAACTGGAACAGATGCCCTTCGAAGCAAATTAGAAAAAGACTGTTTAAAAGCGGAAAGAAGCCAAATCAAAACTCCCTTCTCTTCAGTCGTCATTCTTGACGTAATTGAAAAGGATATCACTTAAATGTATACTAACTTTTGTGGTGTTTTTAGACGTAATCATGTAAATTAAATTCGTTTGTTCAATATATTTTTATGACTTAACTCCATAGTGGCAACTTTTAGTTTGTAATATGGTTCTCTATTTTAAAGTTTTTGATAGATAACGCATTCTTTACGTTAGAAAACTAGTCACTTATTGCTTACATGTTTTCACAACCTCAATACAGGTTTCTAATCTATAATGGTAAAAAATAAACTTTTACTTTTTTTCTATAAAGTTGTTTAAATTTGCCGTTGCAACCTGGATTTCAAGACCAAAAGTTATGGAAGCCAAAAAGGTACTTGCCTAGAGTGTATATATGATAAATCATTATTTACTGCAACTAATAGTACAGTACTCAATGATACAATTTCAAAAATCATCTTATTAATTTGTAGATACTTTTAGGGAATTGTATCATGGGACAAATGATAATATAAAATCATTCGATCAGTTGACTTACAAAAGGTTCATAAAAGATCGAACAATAATAATTTGTACAGGAAAGACACTAAAAAACTATCAAAATATCAAAAAATATATAACTGATTATCTTCTAGTGCATTATCAATTGCGAGTGGTATAAGCCATCTCAAAGTATACAACTTGCCAATATGAATTATGCCTACTTAAACTGTATTATCGGTTGCTGTACCTTATAAAACTGTCATACAATTAGAAAACACAATCTTGTACAATTCCAGGAGCAAAATATATAATGTTTTAATGCAAAATTATCCAACGTTTAGTTAGGCTCAAACTATGAAATATCGAGTTTTTTGTCTTTGCAAATTTTCAATGATTTTATTTTGAAATGAATCCGTCAACAAAAATTTATTCTTACATCCCGTTGTTTCATAATGATATTAAAACATGTAAAAATATGTTGGAAGCAAGGAATAAAGGAGGACTGATACTATACTCTACTTAAGATACTAAAAAGAGTTATCATATACTTAGACTAAATAACATATGATTTTTACCGTATGATAATAGCATTAAATTAAAGTATTTTCCATATTTTTCGATTTGGTGCTTAGCGGGCTGATATGAAAAGTTTATCACATGCTTCGATTGTTATCACATGCCTTTCCGTAACGTTATCACATGGCATTCCGGTGATACTCGGCAAATTCCGGAAAATACACCTCAATGCTACGTTTTCTGTGAAAAACATTACAAAGTAGTGTACAAAACAATTATTTGAATACTGGAAAGTATATTGTGTAAAATAATTAAATTAAATTAAAAAAAAAAAAAAAAAAATTAAATAAATGCATTTTTTAAGTTTTTTCTGAAACATAATTTAGAAAGTTACTTTAAAATAGTTGACTTTTCCAAACAATGTTCATTATGTATATTGTTGAATTATTTTTTTGTCGATTCGTGCATATTAAAATGTGGGTTTTTTTTTTTCTCTGTTGAGGCATATGATAGAAAGATTTCATATTGAATGTATCAAATTTTGGGTCCGACGTCCGTGAACTTTTTACTCTTTCAACTTCTTTTCGGGAATCACGTAAAAGGATCAATATATGAATCTGTTATTTTTCTCTACTGTTGAAGCATATGATAAAAAGATCATAACATGTCATTTTTCATATCGCATGTATTATCAGCCCTCGGTCAATATCAGCCCTCGAGCCATGCGGCTCTTGGGCTGATATTGAACCTTGGGCTGATAATACATGCGATATGAAAAATGCCATGTAATAATCTGATATTATTGCATTGCAACAACAAAGTTATAGCTCTGGTAATGAGGTAATGATATTGACAAGAATAAATTTAATGATATGATAATAAAATGTGCACTTAACATTTGCAATGCGATGATATGCTGCTTTGTAAACCATGTATTTAATATAGAATATTTAATTCTTAAAAATCTTAAAATTAAGCACTGTATATTTCACGTATACCTAAAGTTATAGAAGCGAATAATACATTTGTAGAAGATTTATCGGAGTAACAAAATCCGATTAACAAAAGTAAAATTGCACGGTCGGGATACATCCTGAGCATTATTTTAATGTTATTTCATCGTTATCATCTGTTCACACATGCACAAGAAAGATGCATTTTCCTAAATTAAATATATTGAAATGTCAAATAGAACAGTTCGTTATCTGTTGAGATTTCGATTTTGTTTGATTATCAGTATTGAAAAACATCCGTTGATCAAGGAACTGTGCACTACAGAGACTTTGTGTTGATCATGTCTATTCATATCCAATTTTCAGCCTAATACAAAGGATTTATTTTTAGGTGTTTCTTTTAAACGAATCCCTATCGAGGGAAAAATATAATATTAAAAAAAACACACTCCGGTAAGATGAAGCTTTGAATCATCAACCATTGAATTGTAGTACAATATATTAAGTTTTACGTTTGTTGACTTGTAAAACTGATTGAAACAATATTTTTTACTTTGCCTAATATTCTTTATTAAACCAACTATTTCAATATCAAAGGTCTTACTTTAAAACAAAAGTTTCGAATTTTGTGCTGTAAATTTCAGCATAGTATTCTTGTATGTTATCATTCAGTGATAAATGTAAAATCTGACCGATTAAAGAAAATATTAAAGCAGACCTTTGTTTTGAAACTAACTGCAAAACATTTGAATAAATAAATTAAGAGAAACGTCATTTTTTCAGTTATAAAATCCAAAAATAACTTCTAATGTGAAATTTGTTGTTTTGGACCAATTACTCCAACACTCCTCCTATCAAAGATTGAAACAATTATTATAAATGTCCTTCCGATTTGTTGTTATTGAAAACATATGCAACAATAACACTGTTCGGAAAACATAACCACGATATAATTCATTTATATTGTCATTTTTCAAAACTGACATTTTATTTTGTGTAATGTTAATTCCGTCTGTTTACTGCTATCTTCTCGGAAACAAATTCACATTGGGATCAGCGTCAGAGGTTATACTCAATTTATCAGTTGACAAGCGAGAATAAAGAGAGTTTTTACATAGATATTGTATTAAATAACACATAGCTGAGAGGCTTATAAAGCAGATTGTTATCCAGGGGAAATCATTGCTAACCGAGAGTAATGGGGAGATAGAGCAGGTTGTTGTCCAGGGGAAATCATTGCCAACCGAGAGTAACAGTTGGATAGAGCAGATTGTTATCCAGGGGAAACAATTGTCAAACGGAATCAAAAAGGATTACAGAGATGATTGCTATTAAAACATGTTCACAAGCCAGTAACTGTCATGCAACAGACAACATACATAGACCTTGTTATAAGTTTGGTACGTGTTCTACGAATTTTATCTTTTCTGTGCAGAAGTTTTTGGAATTATCTATTTTTTATTCTGTTACTTTTTGTTGTTGATTGGCCTTCATGGTATCGTCATACTTTTTTCTCAATTAGTCCTAGTACTGAAAAGTATAGAAAAACTGGAATGAACTCATGTTTGTTGGTTCCTTTGACGCACCAACCTTCCATTAGATAAATCTGGAAAGGAAACACAAGTCATATAGTTCTGAGAGACGTATACTTCGCTAGTAGGTGTTGTCAGAATGTATCTTCAAAAAAACCGAAATTTCACCATTCGAAATTTTATTCATGAGTTCCTCAATATATATGTGGTATAATTTTAATTCACTTTAAGATTAATTCTTTTAAATTCACCCAACATAGTAACCAGACTTTTATTTGTTCAGAACGGGTATTATATATTAAGCCGAACTTGAGGTTAAGGAAAACGCTGGCGTCGTTAAATCCCTCTCAAGAAGCCGCTGCATACAGTCTTCATTATGCGGATAAATGAAGAAAAAAAGTCGACGAATAAAGGAGCATCGATCCCGAAGGATTTTCGCTGTTTGAAAACCACATCTATCAAATATAACAAACATGCTGTCACTAACTGAATAAAACATCTTGACGATGTCAGTTAAATATAACTTTTTAATTGAATCAGAGTTTTTTTTTTATTTTCCTATATACAAACTGTTACGATTATTTGTGTAAACGTTGGAGAAGTTAAATGTTGAGAATTGACATGGACTTACAGTGCATAGACTCTTTACAGTGCTTATGTTATCATTTTAGTGATCACGTTTTATTTACATTGCTTCCAGAGTAAGCAGTTACACCACAAACTCGATTGTGATTTGTTGGTGAAATAAATTTCACGTAAAATAGGAAGACCGAGTTTTTTATTTTTTTGTATATTTTTTAATCTGCAAAGAAGGCAACATGCAGTATCAACAAGGCATGTATCTGAACAATATGATATGCTCTCAATTGGCAATTGTCTTCAAAAGTTGTGAATCATTAAGGAGAAACATCTGAAGATCTGCCTTAATGTTTTATGTTATTCTCACAAATAATCATTCTTTAAATAAAGGAAACAGTAGTATACCGCTGTTCAAAACTCATAAATATGTGGACAAAAAACAAAATCGTGGTAACAAACTAAAACTGAGGGAAATGCATTAAATATTAGAGGAGAACAACGACACAACATTAAAATGTAACACACACAGCAACGGACTAAGCATTAGACAAAATCCGATGAGAATAACCAATATAACATCAAAACCAAATACATGAATTTGGGATAGAAAAGTACCGTGCCACAAAGTAATATATCGAAAACTAATTCTATGATTTATGACAGGAGCCCCTTTTGAATCACTTATTATGACTTATTTCACCACTTATTTATATGACTGTGCTTGATAGTAAAGGTTCACGGTTATTTTTTTTAATTAATTAAGATTGCAACATAACACAGTATACGAACATTTTGAAGCACACATAATTCCATTCTGTGAATAGTCATGGATAAGGCAAATTTCATTCATTTTATGCATCGTTTTATTGTTTTGTTGTATTGATGTCTTACTGATGCATACTCTGTTTTTTACATTTTTATACAAAAGCTTTAATTTTATTGTTTTATTCTGGATTCTTTATAGCTTATTTTAGGTTATTTTTTAGCCTACTTTATGATATGAAAATGCTCATTGTTGAATGTCGTACGTTGAACTGTTGTTGCTAACAGCCGTGTTATATTGTCTTTCGTTGAAGGTTGTCTCATCGGCAATTATTATAATGTTTGTATTGTAAAAAGCTTAAGTCTAGCCAAAATAGCCTCAAAGATTTTTTTCTTATAATTGAATAAGTACAAAGAATGAAATAGAACTTAGTCTAGTCTATGATTTTTTATTGTTTTGGATAACAAGATTTTCATTATATATCGCTTTATGTAAGAACCAATTATAAATATATCAATTTGATACTGTCGTCCATATCAAAAAGCCATTTTTGGGGTTCAAGATATGTTACATAACTTCTAAATAATTGGAGTATCTTAATGCTAATATGCTCATCAATCAAAATTATAAAAGAAAATCACATGTAACATTTAATGTATTGAGTGCTAACTGAATGTATGTAAAACAAAAGGGAGCCGGAACACTCATAAGTCTAGACTGACTGACAGCATCATGGCCGAAAAAAATTAATACGACGAAAAGACAACCAAGTTCACAATGCAATGCGAAGAAAATTAAAAACTTAAGTAACTCTTCAGAAAAATGTCCAAGACATGACCTGATCGCAGGTCGGTAGTATATTTTCTTCGAAGAAAGATGTGAGATAATCAAAAATCGTTTAAATGCTGTGCACATGATAAACAATCTGTGATACTTTTGCCCTGTACTGTTAAATATGATAAAATGTAAAGAAAGAAAACAAATTCTGTTTTAACATTTTTTCTGTATTCTTTTTCAACTGTATGATAGAAATTGATATTACTATAGCTTATATTGGTATATATATAGTACAAAAACTAAATATTGCCGTGACCATAAGAGGAAGAATCGGAATTATAATATTTTCTTTTTGCACCATCAGATAAAATATCCACTCTTTCTGATTATTTTTCAAAATGAATTAATGATTGTATACGTGAACAATTTGTGAGATAGTTACTGTTATGTGAGGTCATCAACGAAAAATTGTAATTATTAAATAAACTCATCATAGATACCCGGTGAAAATTGTCTACAAAAGACACATGAGTGACGCTCGAAACAAAAAAAGTTAAAAGTGCAAAATATAGTACAAAGTTAGAGTATTAAGGAACTAAAAATACGAAAGATTTTGCCAATGATCTATTCCTGGGGTAGAAAATCTTAGCGTTTAGAATAACTTGAAAGTTGGTAAACAGCTAATTAATTACCATGACTATAATTAACTTCCAATGTATATTAAACATCAGATCTGTAATATAAACGGTATCTTCCCATTTATCCAACTTTTTAAAATAAGGTATTCTCATTTAGCCAACTTTTTATTTTTGTTAATTATTGGGTTGTTTGTTTAGTAATAATAAGGCGTCTTTCTAAAATTTGACAGTAAATTTGTTCCTGTATGTCACGGAATATAAGTTCCGTCATAATATAAGTTCCAAATGGAACATATCATGGAATATTATTTCCACTGGAACAAATATTACAGTAATTGTTCCTAACGGAATAAAGGTTATGGAATATTTGTTCCATTTGGAACAGGTATTATGGCATTGTTTATAACAAAGATACCAGTTGAACTTGTGTTAGGTGGAACAAATATACGTTGACACTTCTACCACTAAGTGACCACTGTCATTAGGTTGACTATCCTGTTACTGTTTAGTGTGCACTTGCAAACTAAACAAGTCCAAAAATGATTTAAACAAAAATGAAAAATGTTGTGCTGTATATAACATTTATACATGGTACAAATAAAAACATGGGACTTGAAATATAATGTGCATGCAGTAGGCTCTTGAATGAGTCAAGACTCTTTCCTAGTGCTGGTCTTGCATGATGGTATTTGGAAAGAGTGAGCATTCACATATCTTAATAATCTGTCTGGTGGTATTAGTTTGTCCCCAGCATCAACATTTACTTCCTCATTTGAGATTTTATATATCTTTGAAGCCAGAGTATGAGTGTCGGAACAGTGACCCCATTTTTTTATTTTCTTTTTCTTTTAAGTATATGATATAGTTCATTTATCGAAAAAAAGATGGAATTATACCCTTGAGCCACCTTTAAACTAATTAACTGGATTCAACTTACAATTAACATTACTTGTTAGAGAGTAGGAACATAGGAAGTACAAATCTGTACAATGTACTTTCTTTAAACTCTCATGACAGTTTTACACTTAAACAAGAGGCAGACGAATACATGTGATACAAAACATATATTCGAATGGTGAAAATAATAGAATAGAAAAAAAAATAGAAGAACCAGTCAATTGGTAACGTAACAGTACAAAAAAGAAATGAATGTGTTTTCTTAAAAAAAATAATGTGTTTATTTATCTTTTTAATTTGATTTGTTTGCCAATATTACTTTTTGTATGACAAATTAGAAATGATTTTTTATTTCATTTGATTTTTGTATGCCAATAAAAGTTCTATATAATGTTTTGTAAAAGAAAAGAAATGAAATACTATTAAGCCTTTTTTATGAAATCCTATTTGAACTCTTCAAAAAGAAAAAATATATTGAAAGATTTCCCAATATAAGTTTTATTTAAGTTAAAAAAAAATTAAATACTGTAAAACATTTAAATGAAATCCTATGAAAAAAACTTAATAAAAAAGGGTGAGTCTAGCATTCTTTCTGCTCTCCTCTAGTGTTGGTCATTTTAGTTTGTGAAATATGGATTCATCTGATGATGTGTTGTAGTACCTGTTTGTTACATACCTTGCTGATCTACACTGTACCATGTCTAGTTTATGCTTGTATTTTTGTAGGTGAGGATCCCAAACTGAACTCGCATATTCAACTGTTGATCTTACTAAAGCTGTAAATGCCTTTTCCTTGATCTCACTGTTAGCTATGTTTAGATTTAGTTTTAGGAATCCTATTTGGCAGAACAACACATTTGTCAGGATGGAAATGCATCATCCATTTTTCTTCCCACATGGCTAGCTTATTTAGGTCTTCTTATAGGATGTTGCTTTCTGATGATACAGTGAGGTACGCAATGGTGTCATCTGCAAATAGCTTCACTGTTGATGAAACGTCTTCCGGCATGTCATTCATGTAAAAGAGGAAGAGGCTTGGTCCTAGTACAGATCCCCTTCTATGACAACGCATTGTGTTCTAGCAGTCTATCCAAGCTTTTGTTTTTCCTCTAATTCCATTTTATAACCATTGTGTTTGAATTGCTTTTGCTTTTGTTTATATATATATATATATTGTGTGAATTTTGTTCAGTTCAGTCTTTGTGTAGTAATACGTAATTGACTTATATTTTGTCCCATTTGGATCATTTGGTCAGAAGAACAGAAAAGAAAATGAACGAAAAGGATCTATTGCACAAAACAAGCTCCATCTCATTGACAAATCTCTTCATGAATAAAAGTGCAACTCATAGTATTCTGTCCAATTAACATTTTTATTAACGGTTAAAAAACTTTCAAATGATTTACATTACATTAACTAAATGTCAGTTGCACATTTTAACATGCTATGCTAAATAATACTACAGAAAATTTAATCCTGGTATAATTTTCAGTCTTATTTTTTACCTGTCATTCAACCCAAACTCTATTTGAAAAACCCTTTGTTCTTAATTACCTTTGATCTCATCTATTCAACTTTTTTTTTTAACCTGTACTACCTATAATTTTGGATAAATGAGAATGAACCATATAAACATGTCCAATAGTAATTTGACTTTACTATAAATACTTCAATCTGACCATCAACAAAATATTAAATTTACGTTAGCCTGCCTGCAATGCGTTCAATATCACTTTTGCCATCAATGAAAAAGATAGCATATGCAACTATTCCAGTCATAATTACGTTCAATAACTCTGCATGTTACTGGTTTAATTATGATTATGTAAAAGTTACTGGTTACCCGATGAATGATTTAAAGAAAATTGAACAATATATTTATTTCACCTCGGTTAATTAATATCCATTCGAGGTCTTCTTTTATAAATATAAAATAGTATCGTAATGAATTTCATTGAGAATCGGACAACACTGATCTACATTGGTATTATTATTATTTAGAATGAAATTCAAAACAGTGTGGCTGTGGCCATTGACTGACACATTAAATTCATCCATTGACTGGGACAATTTACGTGAACGTTTGTCTGTAACGACCACTGTTCACAACATACCTACGATAGACATTTAAACTTTGGGGTCACCAAAGGTTTCTTAACGCCTTTAATTATAAAATAATTCGAAAAATTAATCAGGAATAACCTTTAGGTTTTGATTTATATAGTTGATATAAATCAAAACATCGTGTTATTTCTGATTAATTTTTCGAATTACTTTATTAAGGTGTTGAGAACCTTTGGTGACCCCATAGTTTAAGTGTCTTTAAAAAGTACATAGTGAGCAGTGGTCGTTACATACAAACGTTCACCTAAATTGTCCCAGTCAATGGATGAATTTAATGTGTCAATCAATGGCCACAGCCACACTGTTTTGAATTTCATTCTATTATAAAGGTATTGTCAAAACTTACATTGTGATTGTGATTAGGTGCCATGTTTGTTTTCTTTGATCACGTTGATGTTATGACTTAATTAGTATCTCCTTAATCTATCTATGCCCTTGGCTATCATTAAAGTAACATTTCATATTTAATTGCAATGTAAACAGTGAAATTAAATTGAATAATGTGCATGTACAAAATAAGTGTCGAACATCGTCCACGTTTGAAAATTATTTGGTCGCCATTTTTTTCAAAATTTTGTAAAACAAACAGCATGTAACAGCTTTATCAAAAGGAACCAACGTTCGATTCTATGCTGCTTTAAGGTAATGACTGAAAACGCGAGCATCCAACGGTTATTTGATTTTCATTGTAACAATCTTACAAAATATATTTTTACCAAGTCGCACCACGCTGTCAATGTGGTCGCCATCTTGAAAAATAATACAAGATTTTCTGAAAATTTTCAAATCAATTTGGAAGGGACATAATAAAAAATCAAACTATTGCATATACAATATTTCGAATATTTATGAATAAGGTAATTAGTACATATTTCCACAATTATTCCTTCTTAAATCGGAATTTTAGGTTTAACACGACAGAAAATCCAATATTTATCGGAGTTGGATGATTAACAGTGTGAACTTATCGAAGCAACAAGACAAATTTTCAAAAGCATTTGGAAGGGAGAAGATCAAAACTTAAAAACTTTTTCAAAAGGCATTAATGTATTTCTAAATATATGAGGAATTACTATATGTTTCCACACTTTTTGTATCATGAACTTAAAGTACTTTGTTTTATCGAATCTTGAAAGCCCCTGTACATTTTTATACATTTTACTTGGGTTTAATACGGGTGATGTGTGACGTCGTCAAAGTCACGTGATGACTGCTATAGTTGGATAGGAATTATTTCATCCATATTCAAAATTCACAAGCGCAGAACATGACTTGGACAGTTTAAATTGCAAAGTCAGATGATTCAATATTCAAAATATGAAAAGGTAAATAATTGATATGCAACTTAATTCAACCTGATACAAAAAGTCTTCAGAAATACTTACAAGTATCCATAAATTGAAGGCTAGATTATGACACTTTCCAGATTATATTGATCTTGGCGACTTTTGTGTTCTGAAGCTCGCAAATATAGTTTAGTTTAGTTTTCATCATTTAGCTTGGATTAGCCTTGGAATTATTGTGAATAGCAAGTTCTTTTTATCAATGATGATTTTTATGTTATCCAATTAGGATAAGATTCAGATTAATGTTAATAATTCTGTTTCCCATTTAAGCAAAAAGAAAGACACTTATTGACTGGAAACTTACACACTCATATTCAAAGAATAGCTTGCCTCGCCGTATCTTAAAAAGACAATTGGTCAGAAAACCGTCTAATAATTTAAAAACAAGAATGTGTCCCAAGTACACGTATGCCCTATCCGCACTATCATTTTCTATGTTAAGTATGACCGTGAAAATGGGGTAAAATCTCTAATTTGCCCTTAAAATAGGAAAGATCATATCATAGGGAATATGTTTACCATGTTTTAAGTTGATTGGACTTCAACTTCATCAAAAACAACCTTGACCAAAACCTTTAACCTGAAACGGGACAGACGAAAGAACGAACAGACGGACGAACGGACGAACGAACGAACGGACGCACAGACCAGGAAAGATAATGCCCATAAATTGAGCATAAAAAGCGCATCAGTTAAAACTCCTTTTCACATCGTTGTCAATATAATTGAATTTAATGCGCCTGTCTTTCAAGTGAGAGGTTTAGCTAGCAACAAAACCCGGTTCGACCCTCCATTTTCTGCATAAGAAAATGCCTGTACCAAGTCTAGAATATGAACTTGTAATTTTGCAATTTGATTACGGACTTTCCCTTTTGAATTTTTCTGGGAGTTAGATATTTTTGTTATTTTACCTTTAAACCTAAAATATAATTGATCTTTGACAAGCAAAATTGAGTTCATCACATGCTGAAAAACTCATCCTCTATACCTGCCGAAAATAATTACTTCTTTAAACGTTTTTGTACTTTTCAATTGAAATCTGTTATAAGATATCATTATCTAAATTAGCCATAGCTGTGGAACCTATGGTCTTATGTGCTTATGATTTTTTTTAGACATCTGGTCCTCAAATTGTTAAAATAAAAAGCAACCGGCCCTAAGAGCTATAGTTCAATAGCTACCACAGCCCATGATCATGATTTTTCTTGTTTCTTCTTGTTGCTCTCTTAAAAAATCGAACACGAGATATTTCCCGTCAAGGCAAGATTTCGTTGCTTACAACAATGACTGTAGATAAAAAGTTATAAAAATCAAATGCATAATTTATTTGTCAACACACAAGACTTGTTAACCTTTTAATAAAAGGGATACAGAATAATTGTGCTGGGCTAAATGACCTTTATATATCATTTTTTTTTTTAACAAAACTAAATGTCAACTTCCCAAGTAAATGCTTTAAGCTAATTGTTGGTCCATTGGGGTTTATAGTTCCGCCTGTCTTACTATATTTGGCACAACTTTTTGGAATTTTGGATCCTCAATGCTCTTCAACTTTGTACTTGTTTGGCTTTATAAATATTTTGATATGAGCGTCACTGATGAGTCTTATGTAGACGAAACGCGCGTCCGGCGTACTAAATTATAATCCTGGTACCTTTTATTTACACCACTGCTGGTTGACGTTTCGTCCCCGAGGGTATCACCAGCCCAGTAGTCAACACTTCGGTGTTGACATGAATATCAATAATGTGGTCATTTTTATAAATTTCCTGTTTACAAAACTTTGAATTTTTCGAAAAACTAAGGATTTTCTTATCCCAGACATAGATTACCTTAGCCGTATTTGGCAAAACTTTTTGGAATTTTGGATCCTCAATGCTCTTAAACTTTGTACTTGTTTGGCTTTATAAATATTTTGATATGAGCGTCACTGATGAGTCTTATGTAGACGAAACGCGCGTCTGGTGTACTAAATTATAATCCTGGTACCTTTGATAACTATTACTAATCTTTTGTATTTTTCAGCTTAAGACGAACTAGATGAAATTTCAATATTTTAAAAAATTCATTATGGTCATAATTATGAATTAACTGTTTACAAAACTTTAAATTCTTCTAAACACTAAGAGTTACTTTCCCAGGAATAGATTACCTAAACCGTATTTGGCAAAACGTTTCGTCATTTTGGTTCCTCGGTGCTCTTCAACTTCGTATTCTAATTTGGCCTATTCAACTTTTTTATTAGAGCGCCACTGATGACGACATGTGCGTCTGGCGTACATAATTTATAAACCTGGTATCCATGATGAGTTTATTTACAGTGTAAAAATTTACAGCTAGAAATGCTAAAATAACATTTAGTAAGTGTTCATACTATATGTGCAATTGTTTTTTTTAAACATATCAATTTCTATATTACAATTTTGTATTAATATCTATCCTTCAATAAATTTCGCACAGATGAAAATCGATATTTGGAAAGAGAAAGGTTCTTACCACCCTCCTCTTTCCTAAACAAAACAATCACACTGATATTGTCTTCAGTCAGTTTAGTGCTATCATCCAATCCCCTTGTTTAATAATAAACCCACTAGTTCCATCGACGATATAGAACTTACTTGAACATTTGTCAAATCAGTTCATTCTGTCATCACTTAAAACGTTTCGTCATCTAACTAAACAAATCAATTAATCAGATTTATGTGTTCCTTTGACTCAGTATCCATTGGTCAGACCAGTTTACCAAATGACCTGATTATTTATATTTCGCCAATCTGTATGTACATGATAATTATTTTAGAGTAAATAACAGGTATGAAATGTTCGATTAGTTTTCAATGGAATCAAAAGGTGTGTAATGTTCGATAGGTATTTAAATGTAGCATTGGAAGAATTCCTCTGTCGCATTAAGTTAAAATTATGTACGTTACATAAGACTACGACATAAACATCTTCTAGCAAACCTTGGTCAAGATTGATTTTAAAGCGCAAAAGATTTTGTGTGGATGCATACCTCTCTATCCCCCTAAAATATTTAAGACTACTTATAGGCACTGTGTTCTCTATCATTTTACTTACAGTCATGTCTTTTATTTGGTTATCTTAAGATCTTAAATCAAATACTTTCTTGAGTTTCAAATTTCATTACATAGATAATTCATTGAAATATTAAAAATGTTCAGGATACTCATCCGGCAAAGGGCATCATCAATAAAAGTACATCAATTTAACCAATTACATGTCAGTGACAATCCTTGGTATTTTCACACATAATCTGGAAGCAAATGGGTAAACATGTACTATTATTTTGCGGATTGTTAATAAAAATTACGTTTTAGAGATTCAGTACTGATTACACTTTTAAGCTTTTTCTATGTATATGCATATATTTTGTCAACACCATCCCTTGACCTATCGAATGACTAAGCTATATATGCTACAGCTATAGTTAGTCGAAAAATGCGGCTTTGTCTAACTGATATATAGTGGCAAGTAGATGGTGTAACTAGCAGATCAACTCTCTGTCGCAAAAGATAATTTAACTTACCATGCACATTAATATAAACTATATTATATACATCTTAAAAGGAATGTGTCGCATATGTAACAACTTTACGACAGACTTTCTCCGCTGAAAAAATCTTATATAGGACTGACACCAAAATGTACACATTCATCGTCTGAAGTTTACCAAGTCAGAAAAATGACACTTGTTTTCCGTTCTTTTGATGTTTTTTTTTTAGCTTTTGATATTGCCATTTGATAAGGGACTTTATGTGTTGAAGTTTAGTGTTTTTGTTATTTTTCTCTTAAGCCCAACGCGATGTTAGATTTGTTGTGTTCTTCTTTTCAGCGGGATTTGAACCCCTCTTTCTGAGACAAAATGGATACACAACATGCACTGCCTTTAGCGACCTAGGAACGAACATCACGAATTATACTTCGATATACGATGATCGATAAACATTAATAAAGTACAGGGAAATTCAAAACTAAAACCAAATGTTAAAGATCGGCAAGGTCTTTTAATATTCATATGAATTGGATAACTTAACCACTTCCAGGCCCGTAGCCAGGAATTTCCAAAGGGGGGTTCGTTGGACTCATGATTTCGACTTTAACAGTCACAATTTGAACAAAACGTTGACTTTAACAGTGCTTATTTGATTTCAAGGGCTACGGGTATGACTTCCCATTTGTTTGCAAGACTTTCCATAATGTCGCTCTATCACCAAAGTTAAAGATAACAAAGCAGAATAATTTAAAATTATTAATATAAACTATATTATATACATCTTAAAAGGAATGTGTCGCATATGTAACAACTTTACGACAGACTTTCTCCGCTCAAAAAATCTTATATAGGACTGACACCAAAATGTACACATTCATCGTCTGAAGTTTACCAAGTTGACAACTTTGTAAAGTGCAGGACTAGTAAATGATAAGTTTTATAATATGCTGTAGATGTATGCTGTAGTTCTGAAGTGCTCTTTTTACTTTCTTTCTTATTTCAATGTTTTAATGTCTTTTAAAATGCTGAAAACGAGATTAAAGAATGTTCAGGTTTTAAGTCCAAGAAATGCTTAATGCCGACGTGTCTGTTAATGTTATCATGTGTTTCTTTGTCTAACACGTTCTCCTATTTATTTGTATTGTAGTCCTGTAATATTATGTTGTCATTTCAATGTTATATCTAACATTGCCATTAAAGTGCGAGGTTTGGTATGCCACAAAACCAGGTTCAACCCACCATTTTTTCCTTTAAAAATGTCCTGTACCAAGTCAGGAATATGGCCATTGTTATATTATTGTTCGTTTCTGTGTGTGTTACATTTTAACGTTGCGTCGTTTGTTTTCTCTTATTTTTTAGTGTAATTTCACATTGCGATAAGACGTGTCACGCTACTTGTCTATCCCAAATTCATGTATTTTGTTTTGATGTTATATTTGTTATTCTCGTGGGATTTTGTCTGATGCTTTGTCCGTTTCTGTGTGTATTACATTTTAGTGTTGTGTCGTTGTTCTCCTCTTATATTTAATGCGTTTCCCTCGGTTTTAGTTTGTTATCCCGATTTTGTTTTTTGTCCATGGATTTATGAGTTTTGAACAGCGGTATACTACTGTTGCCTTTATTTATCAGCATTGTAACGTTTGCAGTTGAAAATTAATTGGTAACTGCTACTTGTATCATGTTCATTGTATATGTATGAATATATTTGTTTATTAAAGTGTCCACTTCCAGTTGGAATAACAAAGGAGACCTTATTCTTTATCAGATATATTTGATCTTACAGACGATGACTGTTATAGGAAATATGTACATCGTAAATTTTCAAGAATTTTCCTATTCAATACTTTTCTAACCCCTAACGTAAAAATCATCCCTTTTTAGAAAAGATATCTATATAGCAATATTTGCATATTATCATCTTTACCGAATAGAATCTGATATGCAATTTGAATATTGTCTGTAAAACCCAGTGCATTATAAAAGTATAAGTAAATAGGTTATTCTAGAATATCAACACTTGCATTCAAGAAAATATCAGACTCCAGTCGAGAATAACAACATTCAACACCATTTTTGTATTATGACCAAAATTACAGCTTCCATAAACCAGTGGATGAAGTATAATAAGTGGAAATATCAGTTCTGATGTCAAGGAAATGCTAACCCGCTGGAGTACGTTAAAAAAAGAAACCTTTATAGGTTCTGTGTTGGGGTTTTTCTTCTTTCTCGTGTGCTTAAAATCAAAACGATTGGTTTTGTATGTCTAACTTCGACTTACGAGTTTCAATTGTCCCTTGTGTATCTTCTGTCTAGTTGTTAACGTTCTCTCTGCCAGATTTAAAAATAAAACTTTATAAGTATGGATTGAAAAAATAGTCATTCACAAAAGGATAAAGAAACCAAAATGAGGGGGAAATAACAGAAACCAAAAAATCTTAGACACTATTCACTTTTGTTAATTATTCAAGATAAAAAATGTTTAAGTTCTGGTAAATAACGTTGAACATCTTTACATTTTATATTTGTTTTCAAACCTTTTAAAATATCTCTTGTGCCACTGCAATTATTTTTCTGTCGTTCTGGTCTTGTTTAATTTCATTGATTCTATTATTTTGTGTTTTGCTTGTGACACAGTCTACTGAACATTTAACCCATAAAATTTTGAAATAAATAGATATAACTTTAACCTTATATTGCATACCTTCCGTCTCAGTAGCAATTAAAATTAAGTTAAAGCGTACTGTATTATCAAGATAATATACATTTGGTATGCAATTGCTGTTGGGTAATAAGGAATGCTGTAGAAAACATTTTAGTGGATCTTAATTAGATTGAAAAGAGCAATAAATGCCTACTCGATTCTAGAGATATTCATTAATAACGGAGGCAATAGACATTGAAATGACTTTACAATCTGCATCAATCGGAAAACACAATTTAGAAAGCAACTGTACATGGTTAGCCATATAAGCATTTGGGCTTAAATTTTCCAGGTTACGGTATCATGATAATAGTTCAATATCATATGATTTAATGTTATCTTGGATCATTATTACTTCAATTAAATTTGAAAGAGTATCAAATGAGGAGAGGCAATAAAGTTAGATGTTCATGGAGTATATTAAATCTCAAATAAAAGGTATTCTGAAACATATAATGAAGAAAACGACAGAATATTACTGTAAATGTCGAAAATAGTTTTGTATATATCTAGTTTATAGGTTTCCTTTTGTGATTCAAGTAAGACTTGTCTACTATAGTATAGATATGAAGAAGCACCTGCTTCACCTGTTAGCTCAGTTGTATATTAGTTGCGATTCATATGTGTTATAGGAGAAACTTTTTCAGGGCTGGTTTGTTTACCTGGGGTTTTCGTGTATGTGTGTTTGTGTCTGGTGCTTATTTGTATATTTTGGACATGTAAAGTTTACCAACATATGTATAGCTGATGTCACAGACATTCAGCAAATTGTTCTTTTCATGAAAAAAAATACTATTCATTGAAATATATCTATGATCACAAAACTTACACTATTTTTTTTAACTCTTTCCAAGGATCACTAATCATAATAACATTATAATCACTGTGGAGTTATTTATTTTCTCAAATGTTATCATTATTATGATTGATTGTTTGGTTGAAAATATATCATTGAAATGTAAAACATGCCTGGACTGCAGATTTCCAAAAACTATTTTGACCTTTACCTCTCATCCACTGACCTCAAACTCATAAGTGAATATCGGCATCAGTATGTGCATTATACATCAAAGATTCGTCAAATTCTGATTTGTAGACCAAAAGATATTGGCCGGAAATGAAAAACGTTAAATTCCCAAATTTAACTCTATTTCAAAGGCAATACGACTCTAATCATTGACCCACATTGTCATCCGGAAATCAAAATTTTAGTCACCAATTGCTGCTATGAGCTTGTTTTTTTTACTCAGTGACCGCATAATATAAAGATGTCCTTTTCATCCCATAGTTCATCATTATAGAAAGTTTATAAAAATTTGGAACATATAACCAAACAGCTACCATTCGAAAAAAATACAGCGTCTATTGATAGCTGACCTTCACTTTGACCTATCAAAAGCCATATTGATCTTTGTAAACCAGTGTATGTAATGTATGCCTCAAACGATATTGTCCAAATACCGTATTGTTTAAGTTCAGACGACCGTACAACAATCATCATATGTACAAGCCGAGCCCAACTATGTTGTAAAATAAACCGATTAAATAATATTTTATTTAGGTTTGTTACCAAAAAGGATGCACATTGTATGTTTAACTTGGGTTGTCTTATGTTGTGCGTTCAAAATATGACTATGAATTTCTCTTGGTTGTTTATTCGTTCATTTTGAAATTGTGCTTCATATATTTTCATATTGGTCTTGGTATATCCATATATGCATATTAATAAATTTAAATAAAGTTTTAGGGTTACAAAGTTATTGCATTGCAAGCAATATTGTTTAATTATTGAATTTGCTTAGTTCATTAAAAACGTTTTGATAGAATTTAATATAAAAAAGGATTGTTATTCTTGAACTGAATATGAATACATCTTATATGAAGAAACAATTTTTTGATTACATTTATATTCCATGCAAGAACATCTGAATTATCTGCTAAGCAATTTTGTCAAATACATACGCAAAAAGTCACGTAACTACAAAGAGTAAAAAAAATACACATAAAGAATAGTGAATGATTGGAAGGAAATAAAAATCACAATTTCTATTTTTTTTTTTTTTTTTGTTTGTTTTGTTTGATAGAAATTAAATAAATGACATCTTTGGTGTTCGATGATAAATGTTCATTTATCATTATATGTTATTTACTTCTAGATTATAATATGTTCAAAATGTTCAATTCAAAATGAAGATGAATCAGGAAAAGTAAAACGTATTGAAATGTCAAGCAACACAACTTGTATATTCGTGACAATTTCAATTTGAACTGATCGTCATTTATTGAAATATATCTTTTAGGTTTTAGCAAGCGTGCCATTCTTTGATGTGTTTTGCGCAGTAAGATTGATTCTTTTGAAAATTCTTTTTGATCAAAGAGTCTGTTTTATTATTAGCAACTATACTGTCTCGTAGTAGACTCAGCTTTATAGAAGAATAAACATAACGACGTCATTATAATGCGGTTGATGGTATTTCCTTTTTTTTGACAGCCGATCTTATTGTGTTACAGTTACTTTGTGTACTTATTTGAGTGCAAATATGTCACAAGAAAATTGCCGGATAAAAGTTTTGGTCAGACAATTGGACGAAGTTTTAAGTGAATTTCTATTTAAAAATAAAGATAAACACTCAACAAAATAAGTCTTGCATATTACTATACCTTTCAACCATTTTTCTCATACTTGTTCAAAACTACTCAGTGTAATCTTAGAAATGAGTATAACTCCTTTCAATGTTTTCTGGGTTATTTTCCGATATGACGGTTGAACTTTACAACATCACCGTCATAATCAAGTAGACTTCGGAAATCGGTGTGGTTTTCTCTGCTAATATCGAGTAACTGAAATGCAAAGAATTTCACAATATTAGGGGAAAAAACAAGAAAGACGCATTGGCTAGAGACATCAAGGTCAGGGTATATAATTTGTTTATTTTGAAATTGTGCTTTATACATTTTCATATGGTCGTTACATAACTTTATATTCATATTAAACAAAAATCGTCAGAAGTGTTATTATAAGCGCAAAATAAGCGTCAGAAGTGTTATTATAAGCGCAAAATAACAAGCATGAATCAAACTATGGTGTTCATGACTTTATCTTATATATAGTACAAAATACAGCAATTTTGTATATCTAATAAACTTTAAGGTTCTTTTTTCCAGTCTGTATCACCTACCCTGTATCGCATACCCCGTATCGCATACCCGGTATCGCATAGAAAAATCCGTATCGCATACTTGGCGTGACGTCATAATTAGAATGACGTCAACGTTTGACCTATGCCGTCCAGTTGCTGCATTTTCAGGCTTAGGGAAAAAAATTATTTCTTAAAAAAAAAGTCCTATCATTTCAACTAAAATCGATTTTTCCTAATAATTATTACCCAGTAACTTGACGAGCGATTTTTATATAAAATAGTACAATAAGATGTAGAAATATCTGAAGTTTTATTGTTTATTTGGTCATAATTTTTGTGAAGTTTGTTTCTGCACAAATGCATTTTTTTACAATTTTAATTTGTTTTTTTAAAAAATATCTGATAAACAGAATAATGCATGACAAAATCCATATCACACGCCGTATCACCCTCGACCAATATCATCCCTCGGGCCTAAAGGCCCTCTGGCTGATATTGGTATCTCGGGATGATACGGCATCTGATACGGATTTTGCCATGTATTATTCTCTATATATCATTATCGATTTCCAAACAATACCAGATACGAAAAGAAAACAACTAAAATATTATGCTGTAAAAATATGATTTATATGTACAGAGGTTTAAAATAAATGTGAAGCCTGTTCAGATTTGTCAGTATCATTTCCATGAAATAAATGTAATAGAGTTATAGTTTACAATGAGTCTATTTGTTTCTCTAGTACAATTGTCGTTACCGATTTTACTACACCAGACGCGGATTTCAATAATCAATGTCTCTTTGTCTCTTTAGTGCGCTCGAGAATTTGAAATCCAAAATCTCTGAAAAAAAAAAAAGCTTCACAATTTGGAACAAAAGGAATCCTTGGTATTTTGCTTGAATTGTTCCGGCTTTTCTGTATCAGGAAAATATAAAAATAAGGAAATATAGCTATAAATGGCCGCGGCTGGACACAATAGTTTACATTAAGTTTGCCTTTTATGCTAAATAACTGTATTTAGAATTCTATTGTCAAGTTATACTAATGTCGGTGTCAATGAGCTATATAGTTATAACAGGATGATGTTCTTTGGGATAAGTAGCTTTGTAGATGTGGTATCCCAATAAAGCATTTAAAAATTATTTGTTTCCAGACAAAACGAGAATTTTATCAACTGAGTGCCATATGAACTATTACCATGTTCAATCATAATTATTGATTAAAGAACATGTCAAAGACAGCAGAATTTATCAATGAAAGGACAAAAAAGGAACAGATAAGACAAATATCCGCAAAATATTACTATGAAAACTAAAAATTAAAATCACAGAATACTGAACTCCGAGGAAAATTCAAAACGGAAAATCCCTACACCACACCCCATTTACACTCTGTGCGGGGAAGGCACATGTACCTAGGTCTTCATCCATGTAATATGCCGGACTTAGGTTATGAATCATCTGTTATTAAATATAAAATAGATACGATGATTTGGTGGTTTCCGCTAAAATAAAAGGACAGAGTACTTTTCTATCCCAAATTCATGTATTTAGTTTTGATGTTATATTTGTTATTCTCATCGGATTTTGTCTAATGCTTAGTTATTTTCTGTGTGTGTTACATTTTAATGTTGTGTCGTTGTACTCCTCTTATATTTAATGCTTTTTCCTCAGTTTTAGTTTGTAACCCGGATATGTTTTTTTCTTTCGATTTATGAGTTTCAAACAGCGGTATACTACTGTTGCCTTTATTTACTTTCATTTAATTAAGAACTAATTTCCTACGACAATAGCTATGGAGCACTGTATGGCCTTCAACAATGAACAAGGACAAAATATTTTACATTATGTTTGCCTTTTATACTGTATATGTTTGAAGAATTTGTTTGTATTTTTTTCAAATTCATGAAAAAACTATATTTAGAATTCTGTTGTCAAGTTAACTTATGTCATTGTGAAAGATCTATAGGTATAAGAGGATGATGTTCTTTGGAATAAGTAGCTCACCAGATGTGGTGTCCCAATAAAACATGAAAAAATAATTGATTTCCAAACAAAACGTGACTTTGATCAACGGAGAGTACATAAGTCAGTACTAAGTAAAAAAACTAGGTGACACGTGAAATATTACCACGTTCAATCATAGTTATTGATTGAAGAACAGTCAAAGACGGCAGAAGTTATCAATTAAAGGACAGAAAATGCCACAGATTAAACAATTTTCCACAAAGTATTAAAATGCAAACTAACAGTTGAGCAAAACAAACCCTACTCACACTTAGTGCGAGGAAGGCTATGATAAGCGTTCGTTCTCCACTCTACACGTGTTCCACATTTGAAACAATGAAGCAAATAAGAATAGAGCCTCGATGCTAGAATATATCTGTTGAATGGAAATCGTGCTATAATAAATTTTTGACTAGCTGGTCATTAACTACTCAAAGTGTTGGGTTGTGTATAATTTATTTTCAAGATTTTACCCCTTAGGTTACACTAAAGTTTGCTCCAAAATATTTCTTTTTGGAAAATAACGCAAGGATTAGATAACAAGTTTATCCATTTAACTTATTTTCAAATTGTGTCTCTCTGATCCTTCTGATGTTGAAAGTTGCTGTCTATCCATTATAGATTTCATCAAAATTACAACAAATAGTAAACATCTATCAAATATTTCAAACAAAAATAAGACAAAACAAAAATAACTGACAATTTTACAGAGCAGATAAAATCTTCTGATACTAAATATAAAATTTATACGATTATTATTTTCTTTACGCTAAGATAATCAAAACGACGGGTTACTATTATTTAATGAATAATTATTTTCCAACTCCGACTTTACTACAAAAGGGAGGAAATTAGCTCTTTGTGCCACCAAATGGTAAGAATAGACCTGAGCCTGTTTCCCCTCCCCATCAAGCTAAGGAGGAAAACTATGACTTGCCAATTGTTCTGCGAGGCAACAGGATCGATCCAGTGTTCCCCCGGAAAGATTAGAAAGTGGGGAATGGCTACAGGACAACGGGCTGGCATAGCTGCATATTTATTCATCCTATACACCCAGACGAACCCCAATTTTGGCCAGAAATTCTTTCGGACGGGAGAAGTTCAGGGATTAGGATATTTTAATATCCGAGTCAGCCCTTTGTGATATGTAGTGAGCACTCTCACAAGACGTAAATTGAAACAATGTTAACATATCTACAGAAACATAACCTATCGTATCATGTACAAAGAATAAAAAGTTATGAACTTTGGAGCAAAAACTGTTGCGGTGCCAGACAATGACATTTATTTTGATATCTAATAGAAATCTGCCATTTATGACAGGTTTCTTCGTCATATGGACTTATATGTAAATAAACATTATGTAACTTTAATAAGCTAAGCGATATTTACAATTTCAGGAGTACAATCAATTAATAATTGGGAAATAGGACTATAAATGAAAATCTACAGAAAATAAATAACGGCTTGAAATATTTTCTTTTTTCTATAAATTGTGTTTTCATTAAAACGGATATATGAAAAATGTATGACATCGTCGTAAATATTTTCCGATTTGATGATAAAATAATACGGGGTCAACGGAATCATTGTATCGTGCAATAAAACAATCGTATCGTCATGACGGGGTCTTGGTGTCGAAAGGTTTCCATCACCTCTAGTATTCAAATGGTACCGTTTGCAAAAAAAAAAAACAAAAAAAAACCGATGACCCATACATTTTTTTCCTATCGTTAAAGTCGACACTTCCACAACATGGTGGCGATTAAACTTTTGGCAGTTTCCGATCTTTTTTGAATTTTCAATACACACAATGAGCATACGATTTCGAATATGTGTATATTTGATTACCAGAAATATTGATGATATCAAAGAGAAAGACACTTAACAGTTATCCTGTTTTTTCTTTCTCTCTCATGAAATTAACCGTAAAATAAATTGAGGCAACATTTTTTTATTAAAATTTACATTGAAGGAAGGATTTATAAAAAAAATCCGCATCAGACAATGTTTTGAAATTCATCCTGATATCAATTAACTGTTTATTCCTACTAAATATATTTTGATAGAGCTGTGCATGCATTATTGGTGTGATTTTTTTTTAGATACATTGGCCTAAAAAAATAACATAATTTGACAACTTTAAAACATCGTTCGTAATTGTATATTTGAATATATTTCTTGAAGAAATGGTATTTTTGTGAATTGAATGACAAGATCACAACAGTAATGATTATACAACAACAGCGCAAACAAAACTTCTGATGTTATATAATTTATCAAGTCAGAAATGTGGCAGTCAACTTCAAATTGTTCCATCAGTTCAAGAGTATTCCCAGTTCGACATTCAAAGTAAAGTGCAGCTGTTAATCTATTGTTACGGCAAATGTACTTTTGAACACAATAAGAACGATTACAATATTAAGAAAAATATTTAACTATCGATTATTTCCTATTTAGAAATTTCTCATCAATTACAGTTTGTTTTGGTTTTTTTTTGTAACAAATGTATTTGAAATCATTACGAACTTTGAGGAAGGTTGGTTGGGCCAAAACTGTTACATACAAAAGCACTGATAGTGTTTGGGAGTATGAAAGCACAACGACAAACTGCATTTATAATCCCTAGATACGACAAACTGCATCTATAATCCCTAGATACGACAAAGTGCATCTGTAATCCCTGAATATGACAAACTGCATGAATAATCCGTAAATACGAAAAACTGCATCTGTAATCCCTAAATATGATAAACTGCATGTGTAGTTGCAGGATACGAATCACTGTATGTACCATCCCTATTAATACGACAAACTGCTTGCGAAATCCCTGGATACTATAAACTGCTTCTTTAATCCCCAGATACGACAAAATGCATGTGTAATTCCAAAATACGACAAATGAATGTGTGACCCCCTATATAAGACACAATACAAGAATACGACACAATACATATATCATATTTAAAACACCGAAATGTTTTGATTGGGTAATATGATCCCCATGTGTCACGTAAAATTTAATGTTTTTCTTGCCACGTATGTTTGCTTACTTAGAATATCGTCATAATAGATTTAAAATGAAATTCAGTTTCTTAGATATGTTTGTCTTAAGGGTTAAAAATATTTTTAAAATCTTTTTTACAAAACATGAAACTATCTCGTAAAATTATTGTCATAATTTACACATAAAGATTCTCTTTAAATTAACCCACCATAGATACAAGGATTAGCATTGCGCGTTCGTCTTTAAAAGACGCATAAGTGACGCACGAATAAAAATTCTAAAAAAAGGCAAAACAAAATACGATGTTGAAACGCATTGATGGCCAAAAATTTGGAAAATAAACCATTCTATGTTCTTCATCTCTGTTATATGTACGTCTGTATCCAGTATGACGTATCATCTTTTCTTAGCCTAGGAAACCTTAAGTGATTTGTTACGATAATCTTACAACTGTCATTTCATTAACTTGATTAAACAATATTTTATTTCGGTTTGTTTTATTCTAACATTTACATTAATTGCCATTTATCATGTGACTGTCCATTTCATTAAATTGTTACAAATTGAAACTGAGAATATTTGCTTTTCACAAGTAGCTATAAATTAAATAATAACATTTTCTCCAATTAACCATGACAAGAAACCGTATTTGACTTGATATTGAATAAGCAATTTACAATCTGTAAATCTTGTATATTTGAAAAAGATAAATGAGATATGGGATAGGACCCTTGTCAATTAAGAAAATACCAAAATCATCTTAAAAAAGATAGAAAATATAAGAGAACACATTAGCGTTAAACAGTCCAAACTAACTACAAGTTATTCAGTTGTTGTAAGACTACAGTAACTCACAACAAGTTCATGATGGCTTCTTTCAAATAGGATCTATTTAGACACAATCGTTAGTAAGTCACTGCCATCTGGTCCTTATGGTAGGGGAGGGTTGGCGCCTTCAAACATTTTTAACTCACAACATTGTGTGTGTGCCTGTCCAAAGTCAGGAGTCGTAGTTTAGTGATTGTCGTTGGGACATGTATGTCATATTTGTTGTTGGTAAATTATTTTGTTATAAATTAGGCCGTTAACAAACAAAGATACGCGAACAAATTGATACGCGTTCATTGGTGATTCTGTTTGTCCCTTCTTTAATGTAATCATAGCGTATCAGATATGCAAAATTCCTATCTATATGCAGTGTTAACTGCAATTTGACTAATAAAAGTTTGATCAAAGATACTTTCGTTTTTTTTTAGTCAAGAGCAATTATGTCCAATGCATACATATTCAAATAAACATTATATGTAACCCGGGCTTTACTCATGGTATATAAAGTGACATTCACGGTTTATGGTTTAGATATGTTATACTTTTTTTCTTAAATAACAATTCTTATCAGACTAGGCTTAATATGCAAGTTTTAAACAATAAGAATTCTCAAAATTCATAATAATTGGCGTACATTGCGACATGCATTTGTTTGAATAAAACTAATTGCAGAAATCTCCATCAAAATGTCTATGAAGCCTAAATCAACATTTAAATAATATAAGCCATTACTGACAATTTACTTAGCACTAAAACGCGTCGAGATGAATATCAAACCATTAACAGCATCTATTATAATTAGACAAACATACTATGGCATAAGTGTTTTTTCAGTTGCATAATTCAAGGACGAAATGTTTGTCAAATCATTTACTGCAAAAAACCCAGGCTTCTCTAGAATTTATTTTAATATCGACAATAGATATGCTTTTGTCAAACTAGGACGTTCTAGTATCAAACCAACAGTACATTTTTAAATTAGAGAATCGTCCGTTTGGTTGTTGGATATGTATAATACGATAGGCTGAGTAAGAAGAAACGTTTACACTGAAAATGGAGTTTTTCATTCAACGCTTTCAGCAAGTTAATCAATCCTAAGGATTTTAAAAAGTCCAATAGTTTTATTACTTAAAAATGTATCATCTCTAAAGTAAGACACAAACAAAGAAAAATGAACACTGTAACAACTAAAATGTTTCAAATAAAGAAGTGAAAGAATGAAACAAACTATTAACAAGAATATGTCCCCAGTACACGGATGCCCCACTCGCACTATCATTTTCTATGTTCAATGGACCGTGAAATTGGGGTCAAAACTCTTATTTGGCATTAAAATTAGAAAGATCTTATCATAAAGAACATGTGTACTATTTTTCAAGTTGATTGGACTTCAACTTCATCAAAAACTACCTTGACCAAAAATTTTAACCTGAAGCGGGACGAACGGACGTACGGACGAAAGAACGAACGAACAGACGGACGGACGAAAAGACGTACAGACCAGAAAACATAATGCCCCTCTACTATCGTAGGTGGGGCATAAAAACGCCGACAGTCGATTAGAGTATAGAACTATAATCATCTGCACTTCTCAAATTAGACATTAAACTGTCAGTCTGTTTTTGTCATGGAATCTTTGGTAAATAATCATCCACTTACGTTAGGAATGAAGCTATCAAATCTTAGGTCTTGTATTTGGAAAGTCCCATCCCCAGATCAAGATGAAGAATCGTTGTAACAAATCTTTGAGCGGTTCATGTTTGAACTCTTGCAATGCTTCTGTCAATATCTGCCTTTTTGTCATATGGCATTTTTAATTAAACGCCATATTCAATCTACTTTCAAAATACTACACCAAATACCTATATATACCTATTGGATTTATTTATTTGTTCTTGTCCTGAATATGCATGAACTGGTGTTTAGGTAACATCATGCCTTCCAGTTTCAATTATTCTATGATATCAAATGCAATACAAAAAACAAAACGCATTTAAAACTGCAAGAGTTACAACCTCCACAATACTGTATATTCAAGAACATACTTAAATTTAAATATCGGAGTTAATGTAAAACCATGATAAATTAATTTTGCACATCTTCAGCCTTGCAATGGGAACGAAATAACCGTTTTCAAAAATATTTCCCACGGATTATTTTTTAGTGCGGAAGGCTAAACTATTTTCTAAAAACGACTCTGTATTCAACGTTCGTAAATCACCCGAACTCTTCTTTGTATTTTAATACCCAAACATCTAGACAATCGCTTTACTTAACATAGTGGATGTGCAGAAAAAAATCCTTTTCTGCCAGTATGTGCTTAACACTTTATGTCAAGTAAACCTGGACTTGATTTGCTGTCATAAGTGGGATACAAAAATGTGCATGTATATCGCCTTCTTGTTTGTTATTTATAAAAGAGTCGAAAAGACAAACACCCTTGCAATCCGTTCAATTACGTTAAGGATAAAATACTTACCGTTTCAAATGTTAAGGGTAAAATACTTACCGTTTCAATTGTTAAGGGTAAAATACTTACCGTTTCAAATATTATGGGCAAAATACTTTTCGTTTCAAATGTTGAAGGTGAAATATTTATGTAGTATGTGAACAAACGTTTCTGTTGGCATTTTTCGTGGTTGTGTGACAGTTGTCCTTCCAGAAACACCTTTGCATGTTTATAATTAAGATGTTGAGACGATTATACTTGCAAATATTTTGATATTTTCTTGCTTATTAAAGCCAGTATGGTATATACATTAAAAAAAGCTATAATAAAAATATGTAATTTAAAAGAAAATTTGTATTTATGGGACCTTTCTATACATTAAAATGCTGAATTTTTTTTTATTATTCAAATTTTGAAAAATATTGAATTAATCAAATTTATTTTTATATTTCTTAACAGATCAATCATGCATTCAAGCAAAAAAAAATAATTAGCACAAACACAAATCACCCACACAAGATACAATTTCGATCTCTGGATATGTTGATTTCGTATGATCATACTTGTCAAGCCTAGATGTGAATGCATTGCAATAAACACTTTTCATTACATTTCTATTTTATTCAATTTTGTTGAGATATGTTATCGTAGGTGTGAAATTTGATGAAAATATGATTTGCACTTGTCAACGTTATTGTCCATATATTATTTAAACCATAGTGAACTAGTTTTTCCAGACAAAAATCACATTATATTTGTATAAATCAAGTGTAAGAGGATCAAGTAGGATTTTGATATGCTGTACTTAGAATATCACCGTGGAGAATTTCTTAACCAGCAATAGAAATTTCCATACCAAGTTTATCTTAAAATTATACAAGCTTTTTATTTCATGTTTACAACCGTTCAGAAACAACCAGGAGAATCGCACAAGCAATTTAAAAAATCATGCGAAGTTCGCGAATTGTTTTGTATAAAAAGACTTCAAACAGCTTATACTCTCGGTCTAAATGATAAAATATTAGGGCAAGGGAACATATCTTAAACTTCTATCGATGTCATTAATGTTGTTGATAAACGACTTAGAAATAATAGGTCTCATGGTAAACGCGAAAACCGTAATCAACGCTTTAAACATCGTATCATACATTATCACTTGCTGATCTGTTATCTATATATAATAAAAAATAATGGCAGACATCAAGTATTATGCAAACTGGGTCAGATACCTTTAAGTAAATTATATGCTATTTTTCTGGAGTGTGATAAAATTTCTTGTTTTAGCCCGTTTTATGAATACACCCGTATTATTACAGCCTTTTGTCATCACAGGCTATGTCCTAGTATTGATAAACCTGAAAATCATAAACGACATGTTCTTAAATTAAAATATATAAATAGAGGTATTGATTTTATTAATTTGTCTAGCATATTCAACGACTCTTCTGTCTGTAGCTTAATACCTCCATATTTTGATAATACAGAACAACCAATTATTTCGTATTCTTACAAAAAACCGAGCAGAAATTTTATTTTTATTTATACTTCAATTACAACAGACGTCAATATAGAAAATAATGTTCCTTCCACTTGAGATTGCGAAACATCTAGTTTTAAATATGTTCCCTATGGTCATGTTGTTACAGGAGACCTCAACATCGTCGAAGACCGTGAGGTCATAACTTTTCTAAAGAAAGGACCGAAATACCGTTCTCCATCTACAATAGATTGGAAACAGTGTCGTCAGGTCATTAAAGACGCTCTGTCTGCCTACTGTAAAAATTGGTGCAAACGTGAAAAATCTGATGAAAAAGCTTTAGACAGTTATTTGAATAAAATTATGAATACTATTCGAATATCTCATTTAGAAAACAATTCTGAAATTAATAATAGGAACCATGATATTCCCATTTCTAGAATAAAAAACAAACTCAAGGTACTCGAAGAGCGGTTTAAGTTCGTACCGGCAGACAAGGCAGCCAATAATGTAGTGGTGGTGTGACACATATACTGCATGGAAGTTCTTCAAAACGAAATGATCAATTCCTCTACATTCAGGTCAGTGCGCCCACAGAGATTCAAATCTTTAACAAGCATACCACTGCCACTACCCAGCTGAAAGTATGTTCGGAACATTTGAAAGTCCCTACTATGTGCTGGTTACCGAAATTACACCCAAAAAAAACATTTAAATTCCGTTTCATCTCCGCTTCGAGTAAGTGTTCTACTAATAATCTATCAGTGCTTCTAACTACCTCCCTTACTACTATCAAAGAACTGGTTATTAACTTTTGTAATAAAGCTTATGAAAATAATGGTATTAATTATATTTGGAGTGTTAAAAATTCTTTAGAGGTTTTAGATAAAATACATGCTTTCAATGGTCCTTACAATTCTGTTGACAGTTATGATTTTTCTACTCTATACACTACACGTTTAAAGCCTTTTTCTGTAACGAAAAAAGAAAGTATGTTAGATACACTTACTGAAAATGTGAGGATATGATTGAAGCTTTAAATTTTCTGCTAGATAATATTTATGTACGTTTCGGCGATAAAGTGTATTGTCAGGTAGTAGGTATTCCTATGGGCACCAACTGTGCCCCTTTAATAGCAGATTTATTTCTATATTGCTATGAATCCCAGTTTATGACCAAACTCAGTAAAGACCCATCATTGTTATATTTGGTTGATACATTCAAAAATACCTACCGTTATCTGGATGATATTTTTTCGTTGAATAATCCAGAGTTCTCTAAATATACTTCAGAAATTTACCCAAAAGAACTTACTTTAACTAAATCTAATATAAACAGCAGCAGTTGTCCTTTTCTAGGTTTAGACATTTCAATTTCAAACGGGAAACTTCATATTAAATTTTACGACAAAAGTGACGATTTTTCATTTCCTATTGTTAATTTTCCTTTTTTAGACGGCGATGTGCCTTTGGCTCCATCATACGGTGTTTATATATCCCAACGCGTTCGGTTTGCCCGTGTGTGTTCGGATGTCATAGATTTTAACGAACGTAATCAATGCATCACTGGGAAATTGCTGTGTCAGCGATTTCGATACCATAAATTACTTAAAACTTTTACTAAATTCTTTCATATATTCAAAGATTTGATTAGTAAATTTGGCTATACCTGTAGAAAACTTATTAAAAATGGTATTTCACATCCTAATTTTTTTTGGTAATATTGTACTTAAAGCGAGGAAATCACTATGTGATCCGTGTAAACTCATCGAACCTTTAAACAAACTTATAAGTAAAGGTTATCGTACCAACATTGTAATTATATCTCTGAATATAGTTTACATTGGCACTAATATCGATTTTGTACATAACTAAATTGTATCTTCTTTTGAGGCGGGATGTATAGAGACACAGACACGTTAATTTGTATCTCTATAAAGTCGCTCCTCACTATCCTACTACCTGTCGATACATTTATTTTTGGCATTGCACAAGTCATGCCTTCTCTGACTGTTCATGACGTTAAAATACTAAATCCCTGGGATGTGTTTTAGTTGATTTTAGTCTCTGATGCATGTTTTTTTTTTTATTATTAATTGTTTATGGCTTTTAACTAGCTATCAGTAACTGCGAGTACTCTCAAATCGTATTTTCTTGTTAATTCGACCTGTTAATACTGTTTATAATGCTTTTTTGTTATTTTATATTTATATGGATCTTGTCTATATACCAGCTTTGATTATTTGGAATATATTCTAAGTTTCACTTCGTCTTACTACATTTGAATAAACTTCAAGATTTACCTGTATTTTTTTAAACCGTTTTTTTTTTTCTAAAGTGAATATTTTCGAAAGGTTAAATGTTTTGCAGTGGTGACTTGCCATGGCTTTCTTTGGACTCGTTTGTTTGCTTTTTTGGCCTTGAATGTTTGTTCCTAATATTGTATTAACACGTGCATTTGCATTCAGATATCGCAGATCAAATTTATTCGTTTATTGTGTATTAATGTACGTTTTTTGATTGAGTTAAGCCTGCCAATTGATATTTTACCGTGTGTTTTTCTATGTTGTGATGTTATGCTATTGTTTCAGAAAAAAGGGAGAAGGGTGGATCCATTAAAACGTTCAATCCCGCTGCAAATGTTTGAACCTGTCCTAAGTCAGGAATCTGATGTACAGTAGTTGTCGTTTGTTTATGTAATTTATACGTGTTTCTCGTTTCTCGTTTTTTTTTCAATTCTATATAGATTAGACCGTTGGTTTTCCCGTTTGAATGGTTTTACACTAGTAATTTTGGGGCCTTTTATAGCTTGTTGTTCGGTGTGAGCCAAGGCCGTACATTGACCTATAATGGTTTACTTTTTTAAAATTGTTATTTGGATGGAGAGTTGTCTCATTGGCACTCACACCACATCTTCCTATATCTATTTACAACGTGAAACAAATTGCAATATAAAGATATGTTTGAAATAATTACTAGTACCTTAAACATGCTATTTATTAAATGATGTTGTCAAAAGGTGTTATAGAAGTCTGATAGCAGATCAAAACTTAGACGGTGTCCAAATACCCAATGTTCGACGCGAATCAAGCTATCTTGACGTTTAGGAATCCTTGCAAACATTTTGCTTCGGGGTGCAACTTTTGAATTCTATTCGGAAAACAATTTTTTCATATGACCTTTCATTGTACCTTATTTATTGTTTTAGTCCTCGATTTCCATGATTTTTTTCACTGGTTGTGGAACAAGGATATTACAATCAATCAGCCAATTAGCCTACGCATTAAAAAGAATAACCAATTTGAAATAAAGGGATTTTTCAGGTTAATTTTTGTGACAAATCATAAGCCGTAGTTTTATAGAAAATACCACAACTGTTATTTTTATATCCGAAGGGATGGAAGAAAGTAACGTACATTTCTTACACAATATAGTGTTTGTAATCACTATTGTGGCTTCTAACAATTGATATTACAATGCGACAAGGCTTAAGTCTAATCAATATATGATAGTACTTAACATAATATGTATCAAAATCCTAAACAAAATCAGTATTTTCATTCATAGAATTCCATAAACCATATATACTATTTGTGTCAAACAAGATGAAAAAATAATTTAGTTCAAATGTGTCACTGGATTCATTATTTGCGCTGGAAAATAATAATGACTTTCTTTTATAATGCGCTAGCCTTGCATCAAAGATTTTTAGATTGAAGGGCGTTAATAACGCGACTTGTTGGTCCCTTGAATCCATAACTCTAAAAAGTATGACAGTTGCGTTAGATGAAATTCTAGGAATTTGTTACATATCAGTATTTCTAATTTGAATTTTATCTTAATGTTCTTTAAGTCTTTGAGTCGGATGTCGTGCTAGTTTACAACGTAAGAGTTAAAATAGTAAGTATCATCCTACTCAAACACATTATCCCGAGCTGACCAGCAACGGTTATTCCTCCTACAAGCATGGATGCTTAGTTAAAGAGCAGAACATACCAGTTTGTAAGGTCTCTTGTTTGACCAAGGCGGGAATCGAACTCAAAGTCTCCCGGAACTTAAAGCGAGCACGTTATCACGGTACCAACTTAGTGTGGAATCGTGTCAATAGTATTTAGAAATAAGCAGTAGTAATTAACTTCGGAAAAAATATGTTGGTACAAAGTCTTCTTCAAAGATATTAATGTGGAAAATTTTGAAAATTGCAGAATTTTACTATTTCTGCAATTTCAGAGCGTCAAACAATGGCTAATATCAAATCTCTTCCTTGCACTGACAGAAATGAGTTGTTGTGAAACTTCTTTGTTTTTAAATTTATATTATTGAAGATTGTCCGCTTGATTGATCGGTTGCTGGTTTTACTAAACACCGGTGGTCAAATTATTACATATATATTTTCCGTACGAGAACAAATTTTGAATTACACATTTATCAATTTTGTAAAGAGGATTGACCGGTTTGACGAGCAGGAAACTTACTTACAATTGGAAAAAAAGTATGTCAGATAGTAATTTTTGATTTGCCAAAGGGGTCCCTTGGATCCTCGAACAAATGTTGTATAGATTCGTAATAACGTAATAACGCCATCATTCTGATCGGATGCTGCTGCCTTTTCCCCACTTTTCACCTAACTTGCATGTCAAGATGTTTCCCTGAATAAAACAACGTTGACAAATGCATTTGAAGTTATAGTCAATGTGGATGACAAAAAATTTTGGCAGATTCTTGGAAATTTCTCAGTTGTTTTAATTACTTGTTTCATTTTATGTTTCAATCTTGTGCAGTACACAAAAATCTTTCCTTTTGTTTCTCATTTTAGTAATTCAAATAATTAAACTTTTTGTGTAATGCTTCATGAAAGGCATGGCTGTATAACATGTTAAGAAAATACCATTAATTTCAGTGGAATTAAAAGCATCTTTATTGTAATCTACTGAAAATACAATAACTATATCATTTTGTCATTGTTTATGGCTTTTGTGATTTAAGAAAGAATTTTACCAATTTAAATATATTGGTATCTGGAAAATATCAATGCTATAACTGCATATTATAAACTATAAATAACGAAAATGGTCCGATGAAAGAGTAACAGAAATACGATGATACTGATTTATGGAGAAAAAACGATAGTCAAAATAGGAAATATTTATAAATTATCGTTGATCATCTCAACGAGATTTATTTTCTCGCTTGAGTCGGTACGTCGAAAATGAGAAAAGCAATCGAGTTGAGATGACCATTGATAATCTTTTTATCGGTATTTTACCTAAGACAATGTCAATTTCATTAGCAACGCCACGTGCCCCTTAAGTTTCTAGCGATAGTTTTCATATCACTCGACTCCGCTGAGAAGGGAAATAATCAGTTAGCAAGATCAAAGGAAAATTTCGTAAAATAGCGATAAACCTAGTTACATTTAAACAACGCGAAATTGTATATTTTAACATATATCAAAATAGACATGTAGATTTGTTTTTGTTTTATTCTTTTGTTGTTTTTTTATGCTGGTATTCTGTATTATTGCTATTTTACAAAATTTTTCTTTGATCTTGCTGACTGATAATTTTCTTTCTCAGCGGAGTGGAGTGATATGAAAACGGAGTAAAGCGATATAAAAATTGTCGCTAAAGTCTAAGGGAATACGTGCTGTTGTCAAGGAAATTAACAACGTCTTCCTTCATAGGTAAAATAACATAGCGATAAACAGATTATCATTGGTCAACTCAACTCAATTGCTTTTCTCACTTTTGCCGTTCCGGCTCAAGCGAGAAAACCAATCGAGTTGAGATAACCAACGATAATCTATAAATACCGAATCATTTAATCAACTTGACTGAACAAGATACCTGTTTAGTTTTTAAGACTTATGTATCCGCTAATATGTCTGTAGGTGATTTTTATCGTGGGGTTCCTGTGTAATTGACGTAAATAGCATATTTAGATTTATTATCATTTGTAATTAGTATTCTGTTACCCTTTTAGTCTTCATTTAAAGTCATATGAAACGAGCGAGTGGTGAAAAATAATGTTTATCTAATTCTTGAACCAATGCGTGTATATATCTTAAACTTAGTCCTCTGAGCATGATTTTATCATTTTTTACGGAAAGATGTCGTATAATCGTCAATTTTGTTTCTGTCTGTCTGTTATCATTTAACAAATATGGCTGCTCATTAAATGCAGTGTTTTGAAGCCGAAGTTTACCGATTGTCACCTTATAGTAAACAAATAACAAAAAGCATGGGTATTGAGCACGTGTTTAACATGTACAATCAGATCCATGCGTATTGCGACCCCCGGATTTTTACGAGGAGGGTCACGCTCAGGTCACTATGCATACGGAAAATATGTCGGCGAATTGCTTCCTGGAAGCAAGCAATTAAAAATAAACAAACTTCTTCTAAATGTGGACAAATTAAAAAATTTCCTCAGAAAAAAAGTATATGTACATAAGTTGTATAATGAAAACTATCCATTTAGTTATAAAAAAAAAAACATATGCATGATTTTTTTTTTAATTTGAGGTTACATATGACTTTAATTGTGTCCATTCATCTTCAACTGATCGCCGTTTCAAGACAGGGACAGTTTTTACAAAATACCATCTATTTTAAGTTTTGTCTACGGTCTTGTCCAAAATCCGGAACCTCGTCAATATAAATTTTCACTCTGTTTTACCTGACAAGCGTCATTACTAATTTGAAGTATCTGGCATAAGTATAATGGATTTATTATAGGATAGAATACTGTTTTAAGAATTAAAGTTATCTCATTGGTAATCATACTATATATTCTTATGTCTATATGAAGGAATGGATTATGTTTGAACGCCTCTCGAGAAACATCAGAACCTAAATATAAATATAAGAAAATGCGGTATAATTGCCATTGAGACATATCACCATAAGAGACCAAATGCCATGCATGCCATGGAAGTCTGTGTAAGTTATTTAATGGAAACTGCTTTGAATTAAAACACCAGTTATATCAACTTTCGGCAATGCAAGAGTTGTGCACCGTAACTTTTTTTTTTTGTGTGTTTTTTTTTTTTTTTTTTTATTATTTTCTAGAGTTGATTGTTCTTGTAATTGCCTTCTGCAGTTTTCCTTTGATATTTTTTTTTTATTGCGAGTACTTGTCCATATCACAGGTCGAACGATACCTGTAGTTGACTATTTTGCCTAGACTTCTGACAATATGGATTGCCAACTGATTCATTGAAGGTGATATAAAAAAAAATGTTTAAAATCTATGATGGTCAGATGCTTGTAATCAAGAAATAGTTTACAAGCCATTTGAAAGGCGAGTCTCCGACCTCTGTTATGGTGACATTTCTCATTTATTAATTTTTGCTTAATTTTACAGATACTTCAGTGGAACATTGATTAGAGTAGTTCCCGAAAAAGCATTTGAAGCCTTTCCTCTGGTTTCGAGAATGTAAGTATGTGAAGACAAGTATACAGTTCTTAAGGGCATACGATACAGTTACAGGGAGATAATGACGTTGCTAACGTAAAATGTTATTTTCGCGATGTCAAAATGTGACATATCGGGAAAAGATGCATTTTTCGATTGATTTTTATCATTCAAACTGGTTTAATTTGAAAACGAGTGCATGGACCCCTATTTTTTAAACGACATTTTGTGTCATTTTGCAGGGAGATTATGTGGGCCAAATTTTATAAAACTGTAAATAGTGCATTTTTTTTTTAATTTTGATAAATATACAGCAAATCTCAATTCATGACCATTTGATGAATATGAGTTATTTCTGAATTAAAAATGCATAAATTAGGATACTTATTAAATACAGACATTACAAATTATTTAACAAAAAACAGTTTGTGTTTATCTTTTAAAACAAAAAAGTTATGTCTTTCTGTCGGAAGGGAAAATACAGCAACAAATCCGAATGTTTAGCAAATATACAAAATTTCGACCTCATTTAACTCAAAAAGTAGCACATGAAAGTACATTTTTTATTACATATTTGATTTAATCAGGCAAAAAATAGCATACATGCAAATTTTCATCAAACTTTAAATACGGGATCAAAACTGTATCGTATGCCCATAAATGTGACCTACCGAATTAGACTATTTACCAGATTTGTAATATCATAAGCAACACAACGGGTGCCACATGTGAAGCAGGATCTATTACCCTTCCGGAGCACCTGAGATCACCCCCAGTTTTTGGTGGTGTTTGTGTTGCTTAGTAACTAGTTTTCTATGTTGTGTCTTCTGTACTATATTTGTCTGTTTGTCTTTTTATTTTTAGCCATGGCGTTGTCAGTTTTTTTTCGATCTAAGAGTTTGACTGCCCCTCTGGTATCTTTCGTCCCTCTTTTGTATCAGATATGCATTTTTTTAAAAGGAAACTTGTTAAATACACAGTTTTTACTAAAAGTAAAATACCTTAATTGTTCTTATCATGTCCCAATAATATGAAACAATTTTATTTTACCGTCTATTTTTGTTAAGCATTTAAAATATATCTTTATCTCAAAATCCTGACGTAGCATTGTTACTGTAATGTCGCTTATATTTTCAACCGAAAAGAACTGATAATGACACTTCTTACTTGTAATCGAATATCAAAAACAAACTTACTCGACAATTATACAATCTTTTCCAATTTTGTCTTTTTCAAAAATTTATTTTATAAAAAGTTATTTTGATATTTGCGGTGTCAAGGTTGATTCTCTTGGTCTGTTTAACAAAACTGGGATGAAATAACAGTTCTCACAATTTTCTATTATCTAATAAAATTGAGAATGGAAACGGGGAATCTGTCAAGGAGACAACAACCCCACCATAGAGCAGCGCAATGTAACCAATGGGTCTTCAGCACAGTGAAAAAATCACGCAACCGTTTGATAGCTTCAACTGGATCCTAATCAAAAATGTCTACTAGTTCAGAGAAATGACCTCGGATATGTCGGATATGTTCCTTATGTCGTAACTACACTCCCGTTTATAGTTAGTCCGTCGGAAGGGGACGATAAATGGCTAACACGTGTTAAGAGAGAGAGAGCCATATCTGTTGCACGTAAAAGACACCCTTGTAGATTTCGAAAAAGAGCATGCTAATGCCGCTACAAGGCAGCACTCGCACCCACAAAGTGGAAAGGTATAAATATAAGTTGCAAAACTTGTTTCCGAATCTACTATACATAATTATCTTTAAACTAAACTAATTAAACTACACTCCTGTTCACTTTTTCACAAATGTAACCCCTACAGAATTAGACAATTGACTGGCTTTGTAATAACATGAGTAACACGACAGGAGGACCTGATATCACCCCCAGTTATAGTGGGATTCGTGTTGCTGTTGTACCCCTGATTGTGACACTTTAACCTATTGTGTTTGTTTTGTTCACACATCATTGTCAATATAACTGATTTTGTTGTGACTGTCATACAAGTGAGAGGTTTAGCTGGCTTTAAACCCAGGTTTAAACCATATTTTTTACATAAGAAAGTGCCTGTACCAAGTCAGGAATATGACAGTAGTTATTAATTTGTTTGATGTTTTTGAGCTTTTTATTTTACTATTTGATAAGGGACTTTCCTTTTTGAATTTTCCTCGGAGTTCAGTATTTTTGTGATTTTACGGATATTACAACTTATTTCAATTTGTAATGTTAATAGTTTAAATTGTTTTAATATCGTTATACTTTTATAATTATATTTGACTATTTTCAGATTTTTTAGATATTTGGACGAGAGTCCGTGTGTGCTTGAGAAGCTAACACCTTCGTGTTTTGATGATTTAGATTCCCTAAAAGTGATGTAAGTATACCTAAAATATGCACGAAACTTAAGATTTAAAACGTTTTTTTTTTTAATTTTTTCTCTTCATGTAAAATATGGAATTTGTAAAAATAATGTTCCATTGAAGTAAAAACAATGTTATTTTTTTTGTCGACGATAGCTGCTAACGTTGTTAATTTTAGCAACAGTATTCCATATATCTAATGTTATATAGATGTATACCAGTTTTTCGTTAAAACATAATACATACCAATACTTTTAACCTTCTCTCTGTAGTCATATTTTACTTCATTAAAAAATATAGGGAACATTTGGAATATGCAAAATTTCACTCCAACTTCTAATAATTCATTGGGATTTTGATTTACCATGGAAATATGTGTTCCATTTAATAATTCCATATGAGGAGAAAAAATTGCCATCGAAAATGTGTTTTAAACAGATAAGGAAATCTTCAAATTGTACTGATAGGCATAGTTTTTAAAGAAATTATGTGTATATGCCTGTCTATAGTTGAGCACCGAAAGTTGCCCTCTTATTGATTTATGAAATTATTTTGTGGCGTTTGGAAAAAAAAGTAGAAATTACAAAAATACTGAACTTCGAGGAAAATTTAAAAGTCTGTAATCAAATTGCAAAATCAAAAGCTCATACACATCATTTGAATGGATAACAACTGTCATATTCCTGAATTGGTTTATACTCTCGATTTATATCCAGATTTCTCTTTGTTTATCTAAATATGCCGTATTACCAAAAATGTTGACTTGGATATAGAAATATATCGTCAGTAAACCATGCTTAAGAGTTCGTCCGTTAACCTTTGCCTTTGCGGGATACATAAATATGCATGCACCACAAGTCATTACTGGAATTTTAAATTCGGTGCCTCATGATGTGGAACGAATCGCTCTTTTCTTGTTGAAGATCTTTTAGTGTGCCGTTGATTACCTGTTGTAAGCAAAAGTGTTATCCCAATCCGTAATAATTTACCATCAGTGTCTGTCTAAATGTCAAACCTTCAACAGTTTGCAGAACAAAACGTATTATGTTTTTTTTTCACAGTGTGTTAAGAAAACAGAAATCAATCGTTATTATGTGCACTTTTTAAGACACATTGCCATTCAACTTGGAATATTTCGTACCCATTGGAATATCCCTTTCCTTTGATAATTAAATATTTAAGATTGTAGAACTTATGGTTTCCCTAATCTTGTTGCATACAGTCTATTTCGATTTGGATTTTTGATCAGGTAGGAAAGAAGGATAGACCAATTTTCAATATTTTGGCACACTGTATAAATCATTTTGAACAAAACGTAGAGCATTTTTATGTTTGATTTCATTTATTTCTAAGTGTTGATTGATTGATGGTTTAACGCTGCCACTAACAACACTTTGTGCTATTTATGCAGGAGTCCGTCTAGAATGCACAGAGAGAACCACTGACCTTCGGTAGGAAAACTTACAAATATAGTCATAAGATTTGAGTCTAGCGCACCTACCACGTGCGGGATTCGAACACACAACTTTAATGTTGTCAGGCTAGCGAATAGTAAAATAAGAAAATACTCCGAGGAAAATTTAAAACGAAAGTCCCTAATAAAATGATAAATCAAAAGCTGGAAAACATTAAACGAAGGGATTGTGAAGCAGTTGTTCGACTACTTAGACCACTCGGCCACCTCTAAGTGAGGAGTTGGAGTCAACCCTTTGACTTGAAGTTTTACACATGGAATAACTGTGTTGCAGTTGTAGTTTGTAGTCACACCGATTGTGACATCAGCTGGTTTGATTTTGCATGTGCAAAACGACGATTGACACATGTGGAGCAGGACATTCTAAGTTCACCACCAGTTTTTGATGCTGACATTCTATGTTCACCACCAGTTTTTGATGTTGTTAGTGTCGCTCAATCGGAAATTTCTTTGTAGAGTTTTGAGAAAATATAAGTCATTGTTTCGTCGTATTTCGTTTTTGCCAAGACGTTGTTAGTTTGTCTTCGATTCATTTAATTTGGGTGTCCACTTGGTATACACCGCCATTTATACTGACCATGTAGCTCGCTGGTTATTTAAAAATCTTGGTATTTTGGGAAAAGAGGTGTTTAATAAGCTAGTTAAAGTTATTGTACATAGTACATACACGTTAACACGCAACTGTAAGTTTTTCGTGTACTTGAATTTTTCATTAAAGCTAATTAGTATTAAGGTAGGTCTAAATCACAACAAAAAGCGATAAACAGTATGGTTCTTTTTTTTCATATCTAAATCAAACTTTGTTTGCACCTGGTTCTTATGGATAACACTATCAAATATAATTGTTGTTGCATGTCACAGCAAATGGGCTATCTTTATTTTTAATGACAAATGCAGGCGTTCATTAGAGTGATCATTAATATGTGACATTTTCAAATAAGGTTTGACATATAAATTTGTTATGAAATATCACCAAATTACAAACGTTCTAAAATAACTCGTATTTTGAAAATACGTGCATTTGTTAAAATCTAGAAATAGATTTAGCTTAATCGTGATTTATGGAATATCTGTCGTTCATAGAATAAATTTAGAGATAATGCATGACTATAATAGTTACCATGACATGTCCTTGAATCTAATGGCAGATAACATGTTACTGTTCAGACGTCATACCACCAACGCTAATTTATTATCATGATAGACATTTTCTGGGGGGTTTGCGCTGCCAAACTAAGCTCAATAAATGCTCGGATCAGATCTCAATTAAACTATTAAGGAAAAGTATCATTTTCTTTTTCAGAGCATTAGGTTGCTCTTACGTAGATGAGAGATGTCAACTTTGGAGAATTATGATTCAATGTATGAGTGTAATGTCTTTCACAGATTCATTAACAATAAAAGTAGGAATATTATTGGGAGTATTTAGAAAAATTCTTCTGACATTTTATTAAAATGATTTAAAATGACTGTAGCTATGAATGAAAAAAAAGCTAAATTTCTTATTATTATGCATTTAGTAGACTTCGAATTTCTAAAACTGAATAATAAATTGCTTTCTATCACATGTGACTAGTTTATTCTGATGTTTTATTTCTTAAATGGTAAGACATAACATTCAGCTATTCAGTCTATGGAGGCTAAAAAGTAAAATCACAAAAATACTGCTCCGAGGAAAATTCAAAAATTGAAATCCCTAATCTAATGTCAAAATAAAAAGCTCTAACACATTAAACAAATGGATAACCACTGTCATATTTCTGACTTGGTACAGGCATTTTCCTATTTTAGAAAATGGTGGAATAAACTTGGTTTTATAGCTAGCTTAATCTTTTACTTGTATGACAGTTGTATGAAATAGTGTTGCTATACTACAGAGCATATAAGAAATTAATATCTTTCCGATTTTAGACTTATGCAGGGATGACAATAGTGTCGAGTCATCATGTTGAGGCAAACTGCATGAGTATTGAGACATTACTTAATTACAGAAATCCAATAATAGTTATTTGAATTTACATAAAAACAATACATTTCTGAGCTAAAATCTTAATCTTGAATAATTTCTGGTTAGTTTGTTCTGCTCATGAAGAATGTGACGTTTTGGTAAAATTAATGCATTTGAATTGTTGAGGAGTCACTTTTGAATAAAAAAGAAGCACAATTTCAGCTTGATTAAGATTTAATTTGTACTTTTCTATGTGTAGGAGTTGCTCGACTAAGTGGCAGTTCATGCAGAGAACATTACACTCATGTTTCATTTTATTTTTAATTTTTTGTTTGTAACAAAGATCATAAAACTATCCATTTGTCGATTCTTTGATAGACTGTTTTGGAAATGAGGTTTCCCAGGGGACATAATCCAACTCATATTGCAACAAACACACCTTACAGCTGTGGTTTTCGCATATCAAATGTCTGAATTGTAAAATATAACTTCATCTGGAGACAGAACCAATGATTTTAGGTAAAACTTTTGGAAATTTGGAGCAAGATTGGAATATACCTATATATCGAATGGAGATTTTTTTTTAATAGTCAGAAGGAGTTGCTTTGTGTTGATGATTTTGGGCAGAATGGATACTGTATAATGATTATGATAACGTATCACTGTGTTAATAATGTTTCTTGAAATGGTATAAAATAAAATAAAAAAAAATACCGAACTCCAAAAAACATTCAAAACAGAAAGTCCTTAATTAAATGACAAAATCAAAAGCTCAAACACATCAAACGAATGAACAACAACTGTCATATTCCCGACTTGGTACAGGCATTTTCTTATGTCTAATGGTTAATTGAACCTGATTTATAGCTAGCTACATCTCTCACTTGTAGAATATTCGCATCAAATTCCATTATAATGACAACGATTCGTGAGTAAAACAAACAGAAATAATAGGTAAAAATGTCCAAAATAGGCATGACTAAGACCTTATTTTAATTATGATGATTAACAGTTTGACTAAGTTAGTTACAACTGTGAATAAAATGAATATAAAATGTTCACGTCGATCTTTTTGTGGTAGGGATGAACAGCTGAGAGACTATGTATCCCACTCTTTTCATATATTTTTAATACACTTTCATATATTTTTACATTTATATACCTATATCTATTATGCTCATGCTATTTCATGGTATAGATTTGACAAACATCAGATGCATTTACGACTATAGTTTAAATCGCATCTAAGTATAAATCGACATCTGATTAGATTTCATTACTAGTACTTTTATTCGATCAGTAACCATGTCATTTTTATTTCTCTGCCTTATCCTTTATCATGAAGCTTTAAATGTGACATGTTTTAGCGGCTCATCCCTATCCCTAATTACATAGTAAGTGGTCCAGCGGGATATAATTCCGGTCAAACATATGATAAAGGGGAGATGATTTTCGTTCATTCACGGTACTGATTTTAATGAACATCCGAAAGTTTAAAATAATTGCATTCATAATTTCTTATAGTTACTCAGTAATATAAACCTTTCCTTATAATATTGTTAAAATTCAATTTGCACAAGAACAATACGATTTTCTTTATTATTGTAAAGCACGGTTATTACTCAAAGGTAACTTCTTCTAAATATTCTTGGTCCAAGTCATCTGTTGTCACATTAAACGTTTTTATGATCAAAGTTTTTGTCCAGGTAAACTTGATCCGACTCCAAAACATTTGTTGTCACTATAAAAGTTGAGCATTAAAAAATCTTCACTGTGATTGCATGATTGTCGTCCAAGTCCATCCATGTTTCAAGAAAAATAGGACGAAATTCTACCCCATTAAAGTCTTTTTACTGTTGTTACTTTAAAAACATCCATCAAAACATTGACCAAAAAAGCATGGACAAGGAAACTTTGATAGTGACAACAGGCGGGCCTTAATTGATTTAATTTTCGTGGTCAGGCCGGTTTATCAAATATTATAAGCAAGTGGTTATCTTTATGTGGTGCATGGCCTGATTGTAAAATGCAAATATTCGTCTAGCTAGATATTCGGACCTTGACATGGTCATAATCAGTTTAGGTTTCATGCTTTTTTGATTGTTTTATTCAAACATTTGTTCATTCATTTGTATATCTTAAAACAACTTTTGTTTTAAAAACTTGAATTTAACTGACGTACAAACTACAATTAATTAGATACTCAAGATACATACCTGAATATTAACTCTTAAACACATCATTTTAAAATTAATTTCGTGCGATGAATTTTAATACAAGTTGGAGCCGTTGAAAACAACCGTAAAATCTCATTTGATTGATCACCTTAATTTTATTAAGTACAAACACACCCGCATACGTTTAAGTTAAAGTAGAACGATCTCGAAGCGTATACAACGTGCCCTAAACGTGTCTCAAACTTATCTGTAGCGCGTTAATGGCACTTGTAGCGTATCTATAACGCGCGTGCGTGTAGCGTACAGGTATACGCTAGACACACGCTGGAGCTAGATGAAAATTTTTATGCTTAATAAAAGTTTCCTCGAGTTGTAGCGTTCACCAAGCGTATACCTTTGTATTTCGACGTACTTCAAACTTATGCAACGTGCTTTTAACGATTGCATAGCGTTCCTCTGGCGTGCAACTAACGTAAACCGACTTTGTCAATTTTCTCTGTACGTTTGGTGCACGCCGGTCTATACGCCAATGTGTGACGCCGGCATTACGAATTTATTGTGAATGCAGATTATGTTTGATTGTAAAAGATACCAGAGGAACAGTCAAACTCTTAGATCGAAAATAAACAGACAAATAATAGAACACATGACACAACATGAACTCCACCAAAAATGGGGGTGATTGCAGGTGCTCTGGAAGGGTAAACAGATCTCCCAAAGAATATACAATAATCAATCTTTTTATCATGATGAATATAGCAATTTATAAATGTTTTGTGTCCGATGTGCTTTTCATGTTTTGTCTTCGTTACGAATGTGTTAACTCAAACACTTGAAAGCCAAGGAAACATATATCAGTACCTGAACACGCGAAGAGCTAATAATGTTCATATATATATGCAAGGAGATATATATATTCATAAATGTCTAGGAATGTAACTTTAACACGCTAATTAGTGTTATAAAAATAGTTGTTATAATTTATATATTCACGCAATATTTAGCTCAACAATTATCCTCATCAGGCGGGTGCACTCAACCCGGTAAAATCAGATGCTGTTCATTTATATTAACTAACTGCAATTTATTTTTAAATTTATCCACGCCTAGATAAATTGAATGTTGATTTTTCGCTATTGTCAGGAAAAATATTAGAATATGAATCCCAATGCTAATCTGTTTGACAGCGCAATTACATGTATTCAAATTTATTTCACAATAACTCTTGTTGGCGAATGATATTATAGTCTATTTATTTCTATTTCTGCATAACCGTATTAAATCATGTTATATTATGAATGGGACATCATATACGTCAATTTACATTGCTTTTGGAGAACATCCGTGAGAATAATTGATGTCACTGACAGTAGAAATATAGTAATTAACATGTAAATTTATTTTTCAGTCCTTGTAAATTTTACAGAATCCATATCTATTAGAACATTCGTTCTAATTTCTGTATCTTTGCGTTTCACTTATTTTTTACATCTAAACTTTGTGGCAAAGATATATTTTCTAGACTACATAAAATGTTATTAAGGAGAAGAGTTCATTCAGGCAAGTGACATGTTCAACAGAACATACAATCAAGCACTTAAGGCTTTTTCTTTAATGAAATCAAATGTTCATGCCAAATTGTTTAATTTTAAAGCACACACATCCGATATATTCTTCTAATTGCAATGAAAAATACCGAGAACATTTTTCAACTCATTACCTGCATATGTAATATACATTTCCCAACTCATTGGGTATTCAAGAGCTTGCATCTGCTATTCATACTTTATGAAACGTCACCAGTGTCTGTGAAGAAGGCTGATGAACCAATGTTATTTCAAAGATCGTCTCTACCTTTTTCTAAAACGAAAATTCATCGGAAGATACCAAGATCTTGCGGATAAATAATCCGTAGCAACTTCACAAATATTACATCATGGTCATGAAATATAGATTCTAGGAACTGACGTCGTTTATTATGTGAATAACGTGTGAGAAGGTACTCTAATTCTTCTTTGTAAATTATTAAGCTTTACTCCTGCAACTTCTCATAACGTGTTAGAAGGTACTTTAATTCTTCTTTGTAATTTATTAAGCTTTACTCCTGCAACTGTCATACAAGTGAGAGGTTTAGGTAGCTATAAAACAGTTTTATTCCACCATTTTCAACATAAGGAAATGCCTGTACCAATTCATGAATTTGATAGTTGTTTCCATTCGTTTTATGTTTGAAGTTTTCGATTTTGTCATTTGTTATGAGACTTTCCGTATGAAATGTTCCTTGTATATCGGATTTGTTTTTGTTATTTTACTCTTTGATACGATGATTTCTAGTCAAATCTCGATGACTATTGTATTTTTATTAGCCATGAAATTAAAAGCGACATATGCATAAACAGCTCTTTTGAAAAAATGATTATGTCTCTTACCCGATCTATGTATCCTGTGTACAGATTTTAAGTTCATTATTTCAGCTTAGTAACTATTGAAAAAAGGACGTATTGTCACAATTAATCAAATTGACATGCCTTCGAAGGACTCTATTTATACGAACCGTATTGTAAAACTCTCCGTATTTCTTTTTTCACATTAATCGAGTTGTTTCCTGTACACTGCCAGATATCATAAAGAATAAAGTATAGCTGTTCCTGTATAAGAAAGTTTACTAATGTTTTTTGATGTACTGATCATCTAGGCATATTTCATGCCAGTATTTATAAAAAGAAAATCACAAAAATACTGAACTCCGAGGAAAAATCAAAACGGAAATCCCTAATGAAATGGCAGAATCAAAAGCTAAAACACATCAAACGAATGGATAACAACTTTCATATTTATAATATCTTACTATCCTTTTCTATTTTCCCTTTGATTTTGGGTGTTTCAAAATGTCTGTCAACCGGTTCCATCTTGTTCTTGGCCAAGGCTTCATGTGCTATATTTATAAATATATTGCTTTTTCCATTTTCCATTGCCACTTGATGTTCTAGGATTTGAAATTCGAATTGTTGTTTCTTATCATGTCCATCAACAAAGATAGCATATCGTGGTTCCCCCACCATAAGGATGGGTACTATCCAAATTAAAAAAGTAAAATCACAAAAATACTGAGGAAAATTCAATCGGAAAGTCCCTAATCACATGGCAAACTCAAATGACAAAACACATCAAACGAAGGGACTACAACTGTCATATTCCTGACTCGGTACAGGCATTTTCAAATGTAGAAATGGTGGATGGAACCTGGTTTTAAAGCGCTAAACCTCTCACCTTTACAACAGTCTCATCAAACTCCGTTATCCTAACAACGATGTGTAAACAAAACAGACATAATAAATAAAATAGTCAAAATATGGGTAGAGAAGTCACCACTGTGTTACAATAAACTGCTGTGTTGGCTACCTGATTGGGAAGGCTATGTAGAGTGTGTAACATTCATGACTCCTTTTTAGGACAAAGACAGGTTTTTTGAAGAATTTAAACTGGTGTTGGTAGATTAGAATTTCTGTCATTATCGTCGAAAAAATACTGACTATTACAGTAGATTTAATGAATGTTTTTTTTCATGTTTCAGAGGAATAACTGGTTGCCATCGTCTGCATACAATTGAACCCGGTGTGTTTGGCAGATTCCGTGTTCTTAACAGAATGTAAGAAGTTTAAGTATTAAAAAAAAAAAATCGTTATTTTACAATTACAATTTTATTCATTTTTGTTTTCTCAGGCAGTGAGTACAATATCGTAAAACCTCATGCCTTGACTTCATCGACTGCACAGTTATTACATTCACCATCACCAAATAACACCACCGGCATACCCAACATATTCATAGAGAATACAACATCTGTGCCCTAATATATATATGGTATATTTATTTACAGTCAGACTTCCCAATATATATGTCCATTTCTCTCTTTGAATACACATGTTGTAGAAACATATTGTATACGTTAAGTATACGCATGAAACATGAAAATCACGGAAAACTAGTATATGAGTTTACTGTAATATCACAGACATTCATTATTTCATGTCGTTACCTAATAAATAAAAATATACACCATTTCCTTTCACTTAGCAAAAACACAAAATGACATTGGCAGATGGATTGAGTTCCGGTTTGAGAGATTCATTTATTAAGAACACTGCACGATTATTACAATACCTACTGTTCATATTACGTAATTTTCCTTTAAAAAAAAACTGACAGTTACAGATGTTTTTTAACTTATTAAACTCCTTTTTTTTTCAAATCATGAAGACTTTTGTAAAATCTTGAACAGTCAGGTTCTTACTAGATTGAAGAAAACATATACACTCACAGAATAAAAGATGACATTTAATAATATCAAAACTAAGACAAATAATTATAGATATAATTATCCACTTTTATTTAGACACATACTTCACAGTGGTTTGACAAGTGTGCCAAATTTTGAGAATTTTGTTACTGTCAATAAAGACCAGAATGGTTTAATAGATGAAATGTAAGTTAATAAAGGTATAAGGTAAATTGGAAAAAAAAAAGAAACGAACTCCGAGGAAAATATTATACCGATAAGTCCTTAAGCAAATGGCAAAATCAAAAGTTCAAACACATCAAACACGTCAAACGAGTGGATAACAACTGTCATATTCCTGACTTGGTACATGCATTTTTTTCTTTTCTCGATGTAACAATTACCTTTTTGCTGAAGTGTTCTCCTGGTATGAACTCCATTAGTAATATTAAGAGCAAGATTTTGGACACCAAAAGATAAGTGAACCATTGGAGCTGTATTACCTATACTTGGTTAGCATACTGAAGAAAATTATCAGTAGTAATAAGATCGCTTATTAGACCAACCACTCATAAACACCCTAGGATGATAAAGGAAATTCTTACACAGTGATATTTCACATAATATGTCAATCAATAGACAACACCGGTACTTTTAGGTAAGGTATACGGGCTTTTTATATGAGACATATCGAAAATAACCATATTTTTAAGTGACGAAAAAGTCTTTCACAATGATAATATTTTAAACACGTTTTATCTACTTTTTATGACCTTCAATATAAAAACAAAAAGTTAAACTTTCATTCAAATTAATTAGCATGGATATTTCTGTCCTGATAATTCCATTTGTTCGTACTTACAGTAAAATTAAGTAACCAGTTCAATTCTTAATTGTCAGTTGTGTTTTAAGTTGACAAACTGTTGTGGTAAGCTGATCAATTGGTGACATTTTCTTAACTTCGATGATACTCGTTGCAAAATGTATGCGTCTGAGAGAATTGGATGTTACAATTTTTTCTTTTGTTTTAATGGATGAACGTGAGAAAAATAAAACAATTTCTTATCTTTTAAGTGACTTGTCTAATAATCGAATAGAAGAAATAAAAGAACATGCATTCCTAAGTGTGAAGGTGAATATACTGTAAGTATTTTTTCTTCCTTTTTTGAATCCTTGGATAATTTCGTATTTCAATAATTCGCACTGATGGTACTTTATAAAGTGTCCACTATAATTATGAATCACACTCTACTTAAATCGTAATCAAGTCCTTTAAACAGAAAACAAACAAATCATCTAAAACCTATACCATATAAACATCATTTGATATTATCAAATAATGTTTCTATGGTGAAAAAAAATCTCCAAATAGGTTCATCTAATGCATATTGATGGTCAAATATATACAAAAGAAATTATGTACATCATATAGACTGGATATTAACGTCACACTTTGGCCAAAAATAGATGTAAAGTTGTTTGATCTGATTTATATAAATGTATCTTATAATTTGAAAATGTCCCTTGGGGACTCAATTCGTGTGAATTGACGACCTTAGTTATGTCTCTTCTATTTTTTTCACATTGGATTTGTTATTCAAAACTTATATACTAATAATCTGTTTATTAGTTGCCCTTCTTGGACGTACTTGAAAATTTAATATAAGAACCAGAGTCGATTCAATTAAATAATAAATGTAAAACTCACCTACACAAAGAAGATGTGGTATGATTGCAAAAGAGACAATTCTCCACCAAAAGACATAGAACAAACTACTATAGGTCATTATTTGACATCCTATTAAAAAGGAGATGCAGTTTGATTGCTAGTGAGACAAATATCCACAACATACCAAATAACATAGAAATTAACCGTACAGCCTTCAACAATGAGCAAAGCCCATACTACTGCATAGTCCGCATTAAAAGGGCCTGAAATGACAAATGTAAAACAATTCAAACAAGAAAACTAACGACTTAATGTATGTTCAAAATGATTATTGGAAAACAAATATGTATCACTGCAACAAACAACAACCACTGAGTTACAGCATAAGGAGCGTTTGTTTATGTGTTATATATTTGTTTTTCGTTCATTTTTTTGTACATAATTAGGCCGTTAGTTTTCTCGTTTGAATTGGTTTACATTGTTATTTCGGGGCCTTTTATAGCTGCTTATGTGGTATGGGCTATGCTCATTGTCGAAGGCCGTACGATTTCCTATAATTGTTTATCTTTGTGTAATTTAGTCTCTTGGGGAGTGTTGTCTCATTGGCAATCATACCATATCTTTTTTTAATGGATGAAGTAGTGTTTGATTTTGAAATTGTATCTTCTTATTGTGAAATCTGTTCTATAGTATCCTATTTTCTGAGATATGTTAACACAATTTGCTGCAGCAGATTTAAAGTTGCTAATCGAAAATGGGAAATTGACATAGACAAACAAACATTTATCCCGCTCGTCTTAAACTCTGGTGTTAAGCTAGAGATCTGCTCTGTTACAAATTGTAATTGCCGAAAACGTGAACGCCATTATTTAACACGAATTTCAATTCCAAGAAAATTATCTATGTATAAATTTCAGTTTGAAAGGGGAAAAGAACACATCTTATTATCTAAAAGTGTTTTTTTTTTTTGTTTTTTTGTTTGTTTTCAAGAAGGTCTTATGTAAATTCTACTTTGTCATGATCAAATGCTAGCAAGATCAAACAATTAGAACACACTTTTAAAAAAAATACCTCATCTCATTCATTGCTACGCAGCTGGTACCTATTAATTACATACAGTCTTTTTCTAATTCGTAGTGATGTCATTATGTTTTAATATTTCATGACAAAATCATTATTCTTCCTAAATTACAGGACACTAGATAACAACAAGTTAAGAAAGATCTACGACGGCGCATTTTTTAAATCGCAGGTAAAAACCCTGTAAGTAAGATACATATTTAAAAAAAAATATTCTTTAATGCATTTAAGAAACAGAACGGAAAATATATTGTTGAATTTCTTGCAAACAACTGTGTAAATTTCAAAAATGAAAAGAGTAAGCTATTTAATTTGGGCTGTATCTGACTAAATATCAGACACATTATCAAACTGATCATACATTATACTCTTTGACATATTCCCCATTTCCATTCTCATTTTTATTGATTGATATACCTATTGCAAACAAATATAAAACTCAAAAAAGATACCCAAGCATATAATTTGATTCAACAGACGCGCGTGTTGTCTACATAAAACTCATTAATGTCGCTTGATACAAAACAAAAGCAAATTCATTTACGATTTTAAATAGAACCACAAATTTCCGATATTGTTGTACAAAATACGACTTAAATAAAGGCAACGGTTTTAAAATGTATTCCTGGTGACATACCAATCTAAGTGCTTCGAATTTAACATCATTTTATAAAACGGTTAATTGAGAAAATTCACATATACATGATTTTTCATGTCAACACAAAATTGATCACCACTGAAACACATAAGGACGAAACATCCACCAACAGAGACATCTACCAAGTAACTATAAATTGCATCAAAGATACTAGCCAGCACAGGCTTATTATTTGATACGCAACTTGTTCGTTCGGTCTACGTAAGACTCATCGATGGCAACCAAATAAAATAATGAAATGGCAAAAAAAGCATAAAACAGCCAAAGAGACATTAGAACAAAAGAACAGGCAATGAATATTCCAGTGCATTGGGAACACGATAAAATATAAAATGATTTTTTTTTTACATCAAAACACCACTACTCTTGGAACAAATAAAAAATGTACGCGTATTTACTTATCAAATACCTGCATCCATAATTAGATACTCGACTCATTCTCCTAAAAACATGACTAAGAAAAATCTGTATGCTACTGGAAGTACGAAAAGTCAAATATATACAAACTCAAAATCAATACTTTCCCCGGAGTCCCAGTATACCGAATCTTCTTTCAACACATTGGATAAAAATGGGGGACATTAAAAATAAACTCACATTTCATGTAAATAAGCTTTTCCTAAAATTAACAATTGATAATAAGAGAGACATCCAACTTTGTTATATTAAATCAGAATATATGTGCGTCCATCACTTTCCTATGATTTTCATCTGTATAACTGTTCTTCCAATCAAAAAAGGCAAATCGAAGGACCATTTTCTCCAAACGTTTCTCTTGTTATGCCATATTGACGTCAAAATCAACTGTTCTCTCTCTGTCATATATTGTTTTCATTTATATAAGTTCATCCAGTCAACGGAAATTAAAATCCATCTGAAAACTATATTTCTAGCACAACAAACTTATTTTTGTAGCAGAAAACAAATCCTTGAACTGCACTCATTCTTTATGTTTTCGGTTTATGGAGGTTTTTTCTATAAGTGATCTGTACCAGGTCTTGAATATAATAGTTGTTACCCATTCGTTTGATCTGTTTGAGCTTTTGATTTCGACTTTCCGTTTTGAATTTTCCTCTAGGTTCAGTATTTTTGTGATTTTAAGTTTGACTATGTGGTCTTTAGTAAGCATTATCTGTTCAGTGTGCAGACAAGTACCTTATTGTTATATGATTATATGGAATTATATCAGTGTGTGATGCATACCTAGGGTAATACGTTTACTTCAAAATCAACTAATATCAACCCCGTGGTTACTGTTGAGTTGTATAGATATTTGGGATTAAGATGAAGTTTCATTACACAATCTTATTTATTGAGTACCAAATCGAATAATAATTATACAATTCATCAAGTTTGAGATTGTTCAGATTTGATTATTGATTCTTTACAGCTACCAAGACTGCTACTAATAATTTTAAGCACTATAACATGTACGGCAAACTGTATTTCCAATATGCAAATTGTATTTTTGCCTCTTTTGATTTGATACTCTGGAAGGCGTATCGTGTTCACTTGGCGTCGCTGCTTAATATTTGTTATATTGTAACCATTAAATTTCAGTTTTGAATTTTATGGTTAATTTTCTTAATCTGATATTATGGACCCATTTTTAGGTTCATTTGAATCAATTTGTGTTTTGATTGACTCATGTCTGCTTAATTTTACTGAATATATCTATTTTGATTGCAGGTAACTACATCTGATATTATGGACCCATTTTTAGGTTCATTTGAATCAATTTGTGTTTTGATTGACTCATGTCTGCTTAATTTTACTGAATATATCTATTTTGATTGCAGGCAACTACAAAATAATCCCACATTAACTGAAATTGGAGAAAATGCTTTCGATTCAATAGAGATCCTGGAAAATCTGCAAGTATTTCCAAATGAAGGACATACTATGAATTCTTCCTAAAATTTGATATAATATTCGTTGTCCAAACAACATTTCGTGAAACACACTTCATTAATTATGTCTATCTGATGCGCTGTTCTTACGTTACCTTCATCGGAATGGCTCGTAACATAAAAAAAATCAGAAGCTATAACGACATGTAAATACTTTAAAAAGTGAATATCTACATAACTAAAGGGACTAGAAGCTGAATCGAAAGTTATTTTTTCCTGACGGAGATGGTCACTTTGTTACAAAATTTATAAAAGTAGAGTTGATGTACTAGTACCTTTTTAATCACGTCAATGACGAAACATTACCGGCAGTATCTTTCCAGTGCTAGCAAATGACAAACCTTAACAATCGAGCACAATATGTGCCTTAAATGTCTTTTATAAATTAATACTATCTGATAGAGTCAAATCTAAGAATAAGCCACGTGAAGTTAATGAAGTCCCATTGTCACAGTATTTCATCTTTAATCCCAAATGATACAGTAGTTCTAAACGAAATTCACAGAAATTTTTATAACATACTTAAAAAAGAAAGTTTCTTGGGAAATATATTTCATCAACAAAGTATAATTAAGAGTTCTAGATATCCGTTATAATTCTTTATTATATATTTAAACATCTTATATAACCAAAGAATAATTTATGCATTTTGTAAAGCAAGAAGAAGATAAGAAAATGTGTCAAACTGAATTAATTTAACACGATTCTGTCAGATAAGTTAATTTGGAAGTTATTCTCTCATTTCTATGTATGACTTTAGGAAGATTATGTTACTTTAAATTATCAGTATTCACTGATGTATAAAACGAATAATGTTTAAATTGGATTGGGAATTTATTGAACAAAAAATATATGAATAAATGGAGACGTTGGTGTTGCGTCCCAACAACGTGTAAGATTGAGGTAAAAATAAAGACGTCAACTTACCGAGGTTATTTCATTATTGTTATTTTAATTAAAAAAAACTTAGATATTGCTAAATATTGCTTAGTATGGAACGTCTCGTTTTGGAAATTAAAATGTACCCATTAATCACTAAAGTCACATCACAAGCACCTTCATATGATTATTTCAACAAAACGACGATAGAAAACGACGCAATACGTAGCATTTACATAAGAACAAAAGTTAAACAGTAAGAAAATCGTTTTTGTCAGAAGTGACCGTTCCTTATTTATGGTAAAAGCAAATAGCAGGCAGTAACTGGCCATAAATCAGCAATAACGTTTATTGATTGATTGATTGATTGATTGATTTATTGGTGTTTTTCGCCACTTTCAACACTATTGCGCTATTTCGTAGCGTTCAGTTTTTATCCGTAGATAAAGCCGGAATGACCGGAGAGAACTTCCGAACTCGGTAGGAAAATTGACAATTCTAGTCAACTATAATTGGAGTCGAATGCACCTGTCCCGTGCGGAATTCGAATTCACAACCTCATCTAGGCCCCATAATAACGTAGGAAATTATATGTGAAGGATAAATCATATCATCGGAGAAGAGTAGGACAATAATCGGTACAAAGTGTAAATGCGCTCTTAACATGAACGTTTATATATATATAAAAAAAAAAAAAGATGTGATATGATATGATTGCCAATGAAACACCTGTCCACAAGAGACCAAAATGACATAGAAATTAACAACTATAGGTCACCGTATGGTTTTCAACAATGAGCAAAGCCCATACCGCATAGTCAGCTTTAAAAAGGCCCCGAAACGACAATGTAAAACAATTCAAACGAGAAAACTAACGGCATTATTTATATAAAAAAAGAATGAACGAAAAACAAATTTCTAATACATAAACAAATGACAACCACTGAATTACAGGCTCCTGACTTGGGACAGGCACATATGTTGGTTATTCGTATTTTTTGTTTTATTTTTTTCTATTGATAAATTATTTTAATAAAACTGCCATATATTCTCATATAAACTAAGATTCTGTTGCATGTTAAATGCATATATTATTTCCTTCAGAAATTTCTTTACAAAATTATTTCGCTTTGTTCAGTCTTTAACTATTGTGTGAATGGCATGCATTGATTGTGGGTCTACTTGTAAAGTCAATATCAAATGTAGATATACGAATGAAAATATTTCCTGATGACTACCACATATATAGTAAATATAATTTATAAATTTTGGTTACGTAATACCTATTTGAGAGTTGAACGACCTTTTCATGATGACTAATCTTGTTTCTTTTCTTTAATTTACAGAGATCTGTCAAGGACCTCTATTGAAAGCTTACCAAGGAAAGGATTAGCGAGTATAGTTAAGCTACGCTTGATAGGTACTAAATCGTTGAGGCAGTTTCCTCCTGTTATACATTTTAGCAGAATTCAAACAGCACAACTCTATTATCCTCACCATTGCTGCTTCTTCAAAAATCCAGAAAAGCAAAATCCTACTGAATGGAGAGCTTACATAGAGTTTCAAAGACGTATCCAACAAGAATGCTCAATCCCGTCGGTCAGTTCCACAGAGACACCCATTAAGTATGACCAAAGTGTTGTAGAGTCATCTACGTATGAATCTTTGCACAACAAAAGATTTAAAAGAAATATGTTTTCTAGTCAGTTTATATATAATGATACTTATGACGAGGTATGGAATGATAATCTTGGTTTTGGAAATCCTGCTTTTGTCAATAAATCAAAATACCATGCGTCGCATTTTGAAACGGAAGGAAACATCGGATATTTTGATGATATACCGTCTAATGTATCCCATCCTCATGCTTTCTGTGGGCAAGTTGTCAAGGATTATCGTCAAGTCATCTGTACACCAGAACCAGATGCATTTAACCCTTGTGAAGATTTAATGGGTTATGATTGGTTACGTATATTTGTGTGGATTATAGTTCTTGCTTCTTTATTTGGAAATTCTGTTGTTTTAATTGTCTTGATCAAAAGTAGGAGCAAATTCAATGTAACGAAATTTCTAATGTGTAATTTAGCGTTTGCAGATTTAATGATGGGCGTCTATTTGTTACTTCTTGCATCAATCGATGCACATACTCTAAATGAGTACTTTAATTATGCTGTTATTTGGCAAAACGAAGGAGGGTGCCAAGCAGCTGGTTTTCTAACCGTATTTTCATGTGAACTGTCAATATTTACACTGACCATAATTACTCTTGAAAGATGGTATGCCATCAGTCACGCTATTCATCTTACTAAACGTTTGCGTATTAGACAGGCAATGATGTTTATGACATTTGGTTGGCTCTATGCTTTATTTATGGCGCACTTACCTTTAGTAGGCATAAGCAGTTACGGTCATGTAAGCATTTGTCTTCCAATGAAAGTTGAGGACGCTATTGACATTGCTTATGTCGTTTCCCTCCTTGTAGTAAATGGAGTGGCTTTCTTATGTATCGCTGGTTGCTACATTAACATGTATTGCAAGGTGAGAGGAAGCCATGCAAATGTTCGTAACAACGATGCTTCTATTGCCAAACGTATGGCAATGCTCGTCTTTACAAACTTTGCTTGTTGGGCTCCCATTGCTTTTTTCGGTCTTACTGCGTCTGCAGGACTCCCGTTGATTGACATAACCAATTCCAAAATTTTATTAGTGTTTTTCTATCCACTTAATTCTTTTGCAAATCCTTATTTGTATGTCATTATAACGAAGCAATTTCGAAAAGATTTATACATATTGCTTGGAAAATACGGTATTTGCACAGAAAGAGCTAACCGATACAGAGTAACGTTCACAAGCAATTCAAGGAACAGCTTAGCAAACAGAAATGGAATAAAAACTAAATGTACTTCATCTACAGGTAAACCTTTATTCTCAAGGTCGCCATCGAATAGTGAGTCAAATTGTTCTACGTCGACTTTCCTCCACAATACTGTCAAACAACCATCTATACGAATAAGCCTACCGGATTGCAAAGCAGTTGACAAAGTACTAAATGAATCTTCCGATGGACAAACAGAAAGGCGTTTACGTTCTCCTCCTCCTTATGTTCGGAGCGCTAGTGAGTATGTTGTGTTTTTTCCTCCGCCTAGAAGAGACAGCTATCCAAAATACAAATACCAGAGCGCTAGGCACATAACTGTAGATACGAGCTTAAATAGTAATTTCACAGACACTGCAAACGGTTCTATGAGCGACGGTAATCCAAGGGTTTTTCAGAAGCGTATCTTTTTGGAAGATTCTGAACAGCAATATGCTATAAACCCTATAGACGAAGAAATATTAGAAGAATACGAGACAACAAAGTTGGCAGATGTTCTAATATTGACTGATGTAACTGGAAATGACAATATTAAAAATACATCTAGAGGTGACACAACAGACAATGAATGTGACGAAGATAGTATTCAACAGACATTATTGAAACATTGTACTCTAAGAGAATCTCCTGTTCCGGGAATGGATAGAAAATGTCCCAGTGATTCTATATTATCTGATATTGCTAGAGATTATAATTTTGAACTCAACAACATGGTGACTAGTCCGTCGAAAAGTAGTCCGGTTTTGGATGAACTTGATGACAGACGCGTTATATTTGAATGAACTGATCATGAAATATTATTGTGATACGAAAACGAAACCGAATCTATACCTAACATTAAGTAAAGCATCTTTAAAAGCTCGTCTTTTTAAAATCATTGCATCATTGCCCATATACTTTTTTTTGAATGCAGTATATTCGATTTAAGAATTAAAAATAAAACAATTATAAAAATACATTTTCCTTAAAATCAAAGTTAATAATTGTTTTATTCTCTTTCGTCTTCATATATTGTGGTGCTTGGAATGTTGTGTTAATTGTTTAATAAATGTTATAATGTTATTTTGTTTTTTAATTTGTGAACAAATGATATTTTATTGAAAGTAAGTGTATTTCATCTATTTTATTCTCAAGGTCGCCATTTAATAGTGAATCAAATTGCTCTACATCAACTTTTCCTCACAAACATGAGAAACATGACTGGTGCCACATGTGATGCAGGATCTGCATATCCGTCCGCGGCACCTGAGATCACTTACACTATTCAGTTTGGTTTGCATTTTACTAAGCTGTGTTTTCTGGATTGTTTGTCTGTTCTTTCTTTTATTTTTAGCCATGGCGTTGTCAGTTTATTTTCGACTTATGAGTTTGAATGTTTCTTTACGCATATGTCACCTCTCTTTCAAAAGGCCTATATTCAACTTTACTCGAATATTGATATAACAATGAGCACATTCAACCCAATATCGTCGGTCATTGAAAAAAGGAATAAAACATTTATGAGTCAATTTTGAAGGGCATGGTAGATGTCTCTCGGTGTAACATATTTATTACTCATAATAGCAAAAATAATGGTGTATGAAATCTTCTACTGCAATTGCTGGTAGCATTCATAATATAATGTAATGGTGTTGTTTTAACATGTTTACACATGTTATAAAAGGTTAAATATGAATTTCCTTTGCACGTTCATTGCCTACAAGCTGATCTGGTTACTATCCAGTTGTCCAAAAGATCAAAAGTAAACAATTATAAAAAGCGGAACTCCGACCTACATTTGGCAACATAATTCAACAAGATATTGCATATATTTTTTTCTAATTTAAATTTCAAATTAAGAAAAATATCTAGTTAAATGAGTTATAAAGTTGGTTAATGAAGATTTATGCACACAAACTGTCCTTAAATGCAGTCAAATTTTATAAAAGTACTCTTGTACTTAATTAGAGATGATAATCATAGAAGCAAATCAATTTATGTTCTATGTATAGCTTTAAATTTAAAAAAAATAATTTACATTTCGTGTCTATTACGTTACTAGTATCGTTAATATTATTTAGAATTGAGATCTTTTCTTCGTGAACTTTTTTATTTTCGCTACGGTTTCATTAGATTTGAACTATATCAAAATGCTTGAAAATATGATCTTTCTAAAAAGAGAATTAAAGTACTGTCAATTCAATTTGAAGGTAAAGTGATAATAAACTGAAATACTTTATAATGTCTACAATTTTAAATTGCTATAAAATTATTGATGGTTAAGATAAGTCTTACTATGTTTACGAGTAGCCCAATGGTTGTCAAATGTTGTTCATGGTCAATACAACTTCCCGAAATCCTGACTTCACTTTGATTACTTGAGTTATGAAACTCCAATAATTCCAATCTCTAACAAAATATAAACTTTATGAAGAATGAAAACAACACTTTTACATTTACATTTAATGCGCTCGAATCACTTTTCAAAACTTACCTTCATCAGGAACGCTCAAATCCGAATATTTGAAAGTCAAGGATGTATAAACCGAAACAGTTGAATAAAAAATTTCATAAAATAATAGCTAAATCCGTCTACGGCCAACTATACTAGAGGGAGTTGGAACCTTTTTTTCATTATAATCTTATATATATGCGTTCGATGTGTTTTTCTGATTTCACCTTAATAAGGAACGCTCAAAGTCACAAATTTAAAACCCAAGTACTTATATAAGTTCTTGAATACTCGGAAAAGCTATATGACGAAAAGGGAAATTTAAGAAAAGTATATTAAATATTATAGATTGTGTTGTTCAATAAACATTGAAAATTGAGCTAATAATTCGTTAAGGGCCTAGTAGTCCACCGGCAGCATTCTCTACCCAATACTAGAAATTCTAACATGACGTCCTTCAAACGCTTTGAGTACACACCCGTGGTAAAATATGAATATATTGTTTGGGCTGTTCCGATCGTACTCCCACGTCATATGTTTTTTATGAATGAGCTACCCAACGTCATAGAACGATGACGTCAGAACATATAATCATTTTACTGGAAAATACACGCTTTTTAAACCGAAAATCATCACAACAAGGAAACGTAAATGATGCAAATGATGCTATTTAAAACGTGTTATAAAAGCCATTTTTTTTGTATACATATAAGACATAAAAGTACAATTATCATTTAGATTTATCTAAACCTATCTAAATATGTTTTTGTAAATAGTTTAGACATGTCACTTCTTCAGTTAGTTCCGTTCTGTTACGTCAATTTAATAGTGCGTTTATTTATGGGAACGACAAATAATGCCTTCACCTAGAGCGCTTCGCGATACTATCGCTCAGGGTAAAATATTTGTCATAAAGGGCCAACCGTGGTAAAATCACGATATATGCAAGCCCCCCTGAATTATTTCTTATATAGAAATAATATTTTATAGATTTGGTACGCCCGAACCATGTAAAGTATCATAAAGACTAGTCACTTTTGTTCATTATTTTCAGATCAAAGTCACTATAGAGTAACAAAACTTTAAAGAAAGGAACACGACATCAGTTTCTATAAATATGTTGATGAAATATTCTAAGCAGCATTATATTTCTTAAGAATGGAAAAAAAATATGTTTGATAGATTCATCACTTATATGACATAATCTGGAATTTGTATGGCAGAAATACAATTGTGCTGTTACAATTTTGTCAAAAACATGGTAAATTTGCACATTCATCCAAAGATGCCCATTTTACACAGTCTTTGTTTAAATTAAATTGATGAGTAAATTCCGACCCCAGACTTGCAGTTTATTGCAGTTTTGCCTTAAATGCGACTTGTTTTAAAGACTTAAGACTGATATCATTGATACATATGAAAATACATGTGATAATATTTGAATTGTCAAGAATCTTACTTATCCAAGGTAAACGCAACATTTGTCATATAAACATGATAATAAAAATAAAATAGACCGAAACCCTTTTTATCTTTTCAATTTCATTTCTAATTTTTGCGGATTTTGATTTAAAAAAAAAGCTCCATTAATGTTTTACACGTAAAAGAGGGACGAAAGATACCAAAGGGACAGTCAAACTCATAAATCTAAAATAAACTGACAACGCCATTACTATGACATTGATATTGATTTAGTAGCTTTTTCTGACATCAAATTGTCGGCATTCCTATATATGGGAACGAAATGTGGGCCTCATCTTTACGACCTCTACTTATTTTCATGAGTCGAAGTTCCTTCAGACACTTATCACAATCAACAAGAGCAAAGAAACCAGGTCATTCAATTTCACATTAAGATATATTGATGGTGTTCTTTTCATTAACAATTCAAACTTTTCTGATTGGTTTCTATTAATATATTCCCTAGAGCTGGCAATTATACAACAGACACGGCTCCCTCCACCTCATTTTAAGACTTATACTGCAAATTTGACAAACACTGTCATCTAAGTAACAGAATCTATGACACAGGAAACGATTTTAATTTTGAAATTAACAATTTCCCATGCCTAAGTAGCAATATATCAACTTCACCTGCATATGAAATATATATTTAGCAAATTATTAAGTATTCATGAGCTTGCAGCTGCTACTCAGACTTTGTGAAATATCACCAGTGTCTGAGCATAGAGTATATAGAGGTATGTTAATGAACGTCGCGTCCCTCTTCTAAACAAAAATAATTGGAAGGTTCCAAAACCTTGTTGATAAATAATTCGTATCAACTTCACAAATAATACATAAAAAGTATAGATCCCGAGAACTGACGTTGTTTATCATCTTAATATTGACTGATAGTATTCTTTTATTTGTCTTTTTGATTTAAACTTTTACTGCTTAGTCTATTTTTTTTTTCTTTGTTACAGATTTGTTTGTTTTTGTAATGTTTAAGTTTGTAACACAATGTTGACTTTGTATCTCTATTTTGACATTTTTACCTATTATGTCTGTTTTTTTTTTTTTTTAACATTGGTTTCAATATCATGGAATGTTATGCGACTTTCATACAAGTGAGAGGTTTGGCAAGCTATAAAACCAGGTTAAATCCAACATTTTCTAATTTATTTATTTTTTTCCATTTGATTTGAGACTTCCTTCGAGAATTTTCTTCGGAGTTCGGTATTTTGTGATTTTACTTTTTAGTATAAAAATTAGAAGATGAGGTATGGTGAGACCGTTCTCCACCAGAGACTAAATGGAAAAGGTTTGCAACTATAGGTCAGCATACAACCTATAACAACGAGAAACCCCATACCGCATTGCAATAAGCTATTATAACGCACTATCCCACACCCAAAATAACAAATGTAAAACAACTCATTTTTCGTTAGTTTTCTTGTTTGAATTGTTTTATATTGTCATTCCGGGGCCTTTTATAGCTTACTATGTGGTATGGGCTTTGCTTATTGTTAAAACCCATACAGTGACCCATAGTTGTTAATTTCTGTGTTATTTGGTATCTTGAGGAGAGTTGTCTCATTGGCAATCATACCACATTTTCTTTTGTATATCAAGCGAGAAAACTAGTGGCCTGATTTGTGTACAAAACAACAAATGAAAAACAAATTAAGTTCATTCTTCATCCAGTGTGCTTGTGTGACTAACCGATATAGCTTTATTTTAAGTTTCAAAGGCTGGAAATGGCGTCTTACATTCATTTTGTTAACATCGTGTTAAACAGAATACGTTCTTATTTTATTTTGTACGATTTCTTGTTTGCTGAAATGTTGTATTGTAATTGAATAATAACTAATTCAGACTTGTGATAACTTACAAAACAGGAGCTATCAATTCTCACGAAACCATACAAAAAGATAGAATTGATGCTAGAGTATCTGTTAATCTTTGTAGGAATTCTTCTGATTTATATAAATCTTATTTCTGTTATTTATATCTTTAGTCATATTTCTATGGCGTTGTGTTTCAGTGATGATTTTATACATAGAAAGGCAGAGAGTATCTTTTATCTGGTACATTGTCTTGCTTGTATCTTATTTCCATGATAGAAAAAAAGTTATAACTTAAGGCATACATGACCTTTGATGAACTTACTTTATTAAAGATGTTGTTGACAATGTAGCGATTATACTTTATAATGTGACTAGCAAGGTTAGATATTCAATCAGATACATTTTGGTAAAAATTGTACTTTTAAAGGTTATGTCTGAAAAGTATTTACATTAAGATACTGTAAACTGAATCATTCTGTCATAATAAGACTCATACATATATAATTACTTTTAGCACTGATAAAAACAGTTGAGATAAAATCGTACGCGTCACTGCATTTTTTCATCTATCAAACTACCTGAAAAATTACTCCATAAGAACTAGCCAATAAAACGTAACTACAAGTAACTACTAAAACGTCCGAAATAAAGACAACAATAGTAAACCGCTGTTCAAAAGTCATAAATAGTTGTTAATTTCTGTGTCATTTGGTCTCTTGTGGAGAGTTGTTTCATTTGCAATCATACCACATCTTCTTTTTCTATATGAGAGAGAAAACAATCCGGGTTATAACCTAATACTGAGGGAAACACATCAACTATAGGATGAAAACAAAGAAACAACAGGAACACTGAAGTGCAACAAAAACAAACGCCAACATACACAGAAACGAACTTTTTGATCACAGCTGCCATATCCTTGACTTGGTACAGGGCATTTTAAAAAAAAATGGTGTGTAAAACCCGGTTTTATGGCTAGCCAAACCTCCTGCTTATTTAAAAAAATTACAAAGACAATGTATATCATATTTTCATATTATAGTACTCTTTTTATAGGAATTAATGTAGATGATCAAATTTCTCAAACTATTAATTTCATTCCGTGCAAGATGTTAAATTTTCGAACTATATTCGAACTATATTGATTTTTTTCAAATCTCTCATTTTATTATTTGTATGAAGAGGCTATTTGAATAAAATTGATCAGTTATGGTCACTATGAAAAATATCTTTGATAATCTTGATTTGTCATTCAAAACTTCTAAAGTATGAAAAATTTATAGTTACGCAGTTGAGTTTCATTTAAATAGAGAGTCGGGTTAGGGGGTTACAAAATTTTAACCGGATGATCCATAAATGAAATAACATTTTTGTACAAAGCAAACAAACACCGTTCGTATGAAAATGATTATTTTAACTAATTGGTTATTAAAGTCATATGAAACGAGTGAGTGGTGAAAAATAATGTTTATTCAATTCTTGAACCAATGCATGCATATATCATAAACTTAGTCCTCTGTGCACGAATTTATCATTTATTACGCAAATATATCGTTTAATCGTCAATTTTTTTTTCTCTCTGTCTATTATGATTTAACAAATATGGCTGCTCATTAAATGCCGTGTTTTGAAGCCGAAGTTTACCGATTGTCATCTTATAGTAAACAAATAACAAAAAGCATGGGTATTGAGCACGTGTTTAAAATGTACAATCAGATAATGGTTTTTTTTAATGACAGATCCATGCGTATTGCGATCACCGGATTTTTACGACGAGGGTTACGCTCAGGTCACTATGCATACGGAAATTATGTCGGTGAATTGCTTCCTGTAAGGAAGCAATTAAAAATAAGTAAACTTCTTCTAAATGTGGACAAATTAAAGAATTTTCCTCAGAGAAAAGTATATGTACATAAGCTGTATAATGAAAACTATCTATTTAGTTATAAAAAACATATGCATTTTTCTTTTTCTTTTTTGATTTGAGGTTTCTTATGACTTTAACGAGGTTGAAGAGCATTACATACTGGAATTACCATCGCCAAAAAAATGGGCCAAATAAACTTCAGGCAATCTAGACCTTGAGGGCGAAAAATTTGAGTGTTTCCTTTAATTTAACATTTATAGACAGTAAATTTGAAGAAAAGTTAACATATCAACGATATTTCATGTGAACACAGAAGTAATGGCTACTAGGCTGGTGATACTCTAAATATAACAGGAAAACAACGGAACTACAACAAAAGCTAATGCCAACAAACATAGATAGGGGACTGTAGATAACAACTACAAAATTCTGACTTTGTACAGGACATTAAAAACAAATAGTGTGTTGAGCCTGGTTTAACAGTTAGCCAAACCTAACTCTTATATAGTAATGTTAAATAATAACCGCTAAATACAACACTACGTGTCAGGAATATAGTCACAAAAAGGCAAGAAAATTCAGTACAAAGAAATACATAAATAAAAAGATAAAAGTACATCACAACATGTTAACCACAAAATAACAACATACACCTATGAATTAACGACAACTAAGACACCAGGACACTACAAACAAATTTTAAATTGCACATTACATGAATAGATCAAAGCAACAAAAAGTGGCGTATTTTTGTGACGTTTATACTATCAGGTAAATTTCTAGAAATGTCTAAATTAACACGCAATAATTCACAACGTCAAAGATACCATGATTAAAAATTTTTGTAAGATAAACGCATGGTTATATCATTTATGGTTTTTAAAAGTAAGTCAAATGTTCAATGCCAACAAGTGAGTTAGGAAGAATGTTCTATATTAAGATTACCGTTGTTATCTTCTTTTATATATATTTGACATTAAATACAAATAGTGTGTTGAGCCTGGTTTAACAGCTAGCCAAACCTAACTCTTATATAGTAATGTTAAATAATAACCGCTAAATACAACACTACGTGTCAGGAATATAGTCACAAAAAGGCAAGAAAATTCAGTACAGAGAAATACATAAATAAAAAGATAAAAGTACATCACAACATGTTAACCACAGAATAACAACATACACCTATGAATTAACGACAGCTAAGACACCAGGACACTACAAACAAATTTTAAATTGCACATTACATGAATAGATCAAAGCAACAAAAAGTGGCGTATTTTTGTGACGTTTATACTTTCAGGTAAATTTCGAGAAATGTCTAAATTAACACGCAATAATTCACAATGTCAAAGATACCATGATTACATTTTTTTGTAAGCTAAACGCATGGTTATATCATTTATGGTTTTTAAAAGTAAGTCAAATGTTCAATGCCAACAAGTGAGTTAGGAAGAATGTTCTATATTAAGATTATCGTTGTTATCTTTTTTTATATATATTTGAAAAGTTCTCTAGCTTGATAAAACTTTCAAATTAGGAAATTGTCAATCTCAATTTTGATCACTGCAAATCAATTTTGAAAGGAATATTTTAACTTATATGTTGATTGTTGATTTGATATCTTGCTTATAAAGATGCTTGTCAAATATGAATTTTGGAGGCTATTTCTAAATTCTGGTAAAAAAATTAAGTCACAGTTTCATTGTATGTATACCTCAAAATAAAATTTGGTAGTACTTTAATGCTTTTGTATGAAAGATCTTAGTACAGGCATGTCATATAATGTTAATGAAGTGAAACCGTAAGAAAATGTGGAAGTTCACAGAGAATAGATACAATTTCTAAACAATATAAATGATAGCGTAAAAGATACGAAATGTGATTTGTTTTTGTAAAAATAAAGCTATACACAGAACATACATCGAATTTGCTTTTATAAACTTAAATGAAATACTTAAGTACTTTAAGGAATATTCCGACGTCATATGAGGACATTTTTTGCACAGATTTCCATTTATCAGTTTTGCACATAACATTTTCTTAATAGCAATATTTTAAAGAATAATTCGTAATTTAGATATAATATCTTTTAAATTAATGTTGTCAAATGTTGTTCGGTATTTCCCTTTGATAATTATTGAGTGTTGACTTTTTTGAAATTATACGAGTTCTTTAATCAACCTTAAGACAATAAACGTGCAAAGAAAATTCATATTCGACGTTTCATAACACTTTACACGTAAACGTAATAGAAAAAACAGCAACAAATTACGAATGCTTCCAGCAATTGCGGCAGAAGTTTCCTTACAATATTCATTTTATTGTTTTGCTTATACTCCATCCTTTACATTACACCCAAGACACATCTGTTATGCTAAAAATCTAATAAATAAGCAAACTGATTGCAAAAGGTATAAAATTAGTATCAAAGTTCAGTTTATCTTCTTTGTTAGTATTAAATGAAATCAAAATAAGGAGATATAACATCATAATATTTGTGTTATAAAACCATGTTTAATCAACCATTTCAAACATTAGACGGACGCATGAACGAATGAACGAACGAACGAACGAACACACAGACCAAATAGTTATCAGGCTTATAATTTAGTACGCCAGACGCGTGTTTCATCTACATAAGACTCATCAGTGACGCTCATATCAAAATATTTATGAATTCAAACAAGTACAAAGTTGAAGAGCACATAATGCCCCTAAGTGGTGCATACAAATAATTATACAAAAATGCACAATGGAACGTTTTAGTCCTAAATGTGTAGCAGTTTAACATAACTGATTGTGTTACCATATATCAATCAGTCTAAAATGCATTTGTGAACATAAATTGCATTGCTAATGGTATTTAATAACTAACCTTTTTTCTGTATTTTTTTAAATTTCTACATTGTTGTTCTGGTGTTTGCATGTTGTGTTGATTATCATATTATGTTTGTGTGCGTTTCTCTGTTGTGAATGTTCTTGCGTCTGTTGCCGTATTTCTATCACGTAGTGTTTTAGCGATTTTTTTAACGTTGTCATAACGCGATAGGTTTGACATGCCATTAAACCAGGTGCAACCCATCATTTTATTCTTAAAATGTCCCGTACCAAGTCAGGAATATGGCAGTTATTATCAAATAGTTCGTTTATATGTGTGTTGGCGTTTGTTTTTGTTTCACTTCTGTGTTCCTGTTGTTCCTTTGGTATTCTCTTATAGTTAATGTGTTTCCCCGGGTTTTGTGCCTTTAATGACTGGTATACTACTGTTGCCATTATTTATTGTTATAACTTCTTATGAAATTCTCTTTAAAATATAATTAAATCAAAGATTGGAAAAGTTACGTTAGAATACAAATATCGTTGAGGACCTGGATGCAATGATTTTCATTCAGGCACAAATGTACAATATTTTTTTCAGAGGAGCTTTGTGCTACATCAATTGCTGTTAATCGTATTTATTAACAAGTCTGTATATCTTTATGAAGTAATTCATAGCATATCATATTAATGTTTTATATCATTCAATAATTTGACACTTTCATGGATATAGTTTTCCAAGAATATCTGATCAAATCAAATATTTCCTGAGTGGAAATTTATTTCTGTAAAATTCCTAAGTGGAAATTGGGTTTGTAAAATTCCTTAAATTTTAAATCGAACATTAAAAACAAAAACAAGAAAAATTTTCACGTTTAGACTAATCACTTCCTGGCATAATCGTCGACTGAATCAATCAGTATTTCAAAGTTGTGTTTCAATCGTTTGATGTGTTTGATCTGTTGATTTTGCCATTTGACTAAGGACTTTCTGTTTTGAATTTTCCTTGGAGTTTTTGTTATTTCACTTTTTCCTCGACGAATTCAACATCATTGGGTTGTAGCTTAAATATTATACAAAATATATTCGCCGCGACCTTAAACTGGTATGGCTTATGAATACAAATAATGTCTTTCATTATGTAATTATTCAAGTCTTACTCCATGAATAATGATTTTAGAACTCCATTGCATTGCGGATAAGGTTAAACCCCAGAAATGTATATACGTTTTAGATAAATCAATACCTTCCCTTGTAGTAGGTTTGAAAGTAGTCAAGACTGAAGGAGGGTTCCGACAATGTTCAAAGATACTTATTAAAAATAATTGTTTGTATGTCAAAGGCTAATTATATTTATGAGGACAAAAATAAAGCATTCATCATATTTCGTGACAATGAGTGTTATGCCATTAAACATCAGGCAGTGACCAACATTGCTCATTAACTATTCTTAAAATTCCACGAAACTATTGACAAATAGTCCTTATATCATAAATGTATAATGAAGGTCAACGAGACAACATCAGGATATCACAACAAACTAAGGAACACAATGTCTAGCTGTAAGTGCCAAGTGGTTAGACACCAAACTGGAACAGGTTATTTGTATTTTATGGATATTCTTTAATAGTAAATTATATTTAGTACAGATCAATTTTAATATTTTTTGTAATACATGCTGTTGATGAAAATAATATTTTAAACAGGTAAAATGTGTTATGAAGAAGTGATGGGACTGGGATCCATGCGGAGTTTTGTTTTGGAAAAATCCAACTTATAGAATTTATAACAATGTATACAATAGTAACGATGTCAAAAATATTGATTGAGCTATATTTCAGCGATTCTACCAAGGATAGCGGTAAAAAGATTGAAACCAAGAAATATTAATTTATAAATTTCAATCAAAATTGCAGATAATCACAACAAACGTTTATGAACTTTCCCATGATATTTTATTTTTATTTGATCCTGGGAAAAGACGTACACTAAATCTGCCTGTGTTGTATGTATTAAAGTCCTTCTAAATTTACTTTCTTTAATAATTATATTTATTTATCGTATACTTAGCATTGATATGATAGCTTTTGCAAATGTGTAATGAGCGGAAGTACACAAGCCATAATTTCCCACCCGGGCTGATAACCCATATCAGGGTTCGTCTCGTGCAAAAACCCATAATAGTGCTTTTCGTGCAAGTTACTTCCGGTGTTTCCGGTATCGATTGTTTTCTTTTCCATTGTGACGTCAGATATTTTTTATGACGACGTCAAAATTTACGGGAACTTTTGTGGGGGTAGTTTAGTACTTGCTAACAAATGCCATTGACAATTAAGAATCATTTTATAGTACAACAAACATGGAGTAATAATGATCATAAAACTCATCCAAATTTCCAATGTTTCAAAATGCCTCTATAGGAAATGTTACCATACATATAAATTTACGGGAACTTTTGTGGGGATAGTTTAGTACTTGCTAACAAATGCCATTGACAATTAAGAATCATTTTATAGTACAACAAACATGAAGTAATAATGATCATAAAACTCATCCAAATTTCCAATGTTTCAAAATGCCTCTATAGGAAATGTTACCATACATATATATGGAGGTAGTGATGCTGTTGTTGGACAAAAGTATATTTGATTCATAATTTAACTTCTTTAAAAAGTTTTTGACTGTTTTAGTTATTGCATTTGTTTATTTGCCTTACATGAAACTATTGTCGGAAGTATATGATAAAGCGATTAATACATGGCCTTTTCCATATCAGCCTGGGTATCATCCCTCGACCCATATCAGCACCTCGACTCCGTCTCGGGCTGATATGAGGGTCTCGGGATGATACCCAGGCTGATATGGAAAAGGCCATGTATTAATCTCTATTTATTTTTTTCCTTTGCTTTTTCTGGACATACATTTTTCCTATGGCACTTTTCAGTTAAATATCCCTTTCTTAAGGTTTGATGGCAATCTTGTTTTCTACTTATACTAAGAAATAAAAAGCACTTTATGGCAGAAGTTCTTCTTCTACTTCAAATCGAACTGCTATCTCCTATTTCAGTATGGAAATTTTAACTTTTAGTCCATTGTTAGACCAATACTTAATAAATCAATACTTTATTTACCCAGCATTGACAATGCCACAAACTTCTGCTCTTTGATGGTTTACTTAGTTTGTACTTTTCCATTCAAATAAACAATCAAAAAAATATTACGAATATAAACCTTACGTAACTAATACGGCATAACAATGGAATATTATTGCAAGTTTATCTGTAATTTGTATCAGTATTTGTCTCAAAAGGGACACCTTAATATCATGTTTACAGATAAATCAAAAAGCTGATAGCTCTAGGGGGTGCTAAGATATATTAACGGTTTATTTGAGTTATAATCAACGCAGACCAGCTCTGTGCCAATGTTGCTTTTATAATGTTTTTTTTCTTCAAATAAAAAAATTACACTTGCACACGAATCAACCAAAACAGATTAAACTGAAAATTATTTTTTTTCAAATTCGTTTGCCTGGTTTCAATTTGAGATAATAACTAAAAATGATACAAATAAATTGATGGAGATGCTTGAAACAAGTAAACATTCCCACGATTTTTATTTATTAAGATTGTACTTGAAGAACTTTAATTCGGCATGGAGACAACTTGGCCACTCTGTAAGTAAGAGTAATATAACTTTCAACGAAAAGAGTGTTTGCAAAATGGCTCTAAATGCAACATAATGATGGCCTCTTTTTACATAGTTGGATCTGTCTAGTTTAACGGTAAAATTTGAATTTCATATAAAGACAAAGGATCGAGTAAAAGTCATTGTTCAGTTGTACTTGAGCTTTAAATTTTAAGCAAGTGATGCGTTTTAGCAAATCTACTTGAAAAATATTCGTTCACAGTTTATAGTACCTTTGATAACTAATTATAGAACATTTTATTCCCCGAGGGTATCATCAGCCCAGTAGTCAGCACTTCTGTGTTGACATGAATTATCATTGATATGGTCATATTGGTTATAACTGTTTACAAAACTTAAAATTTTGAAATTATAAGACTTTTCTACCTCAGGAATAGATTACTTTAGCTGTATTTGGACACAGTTTTTGGTCCGTAAAAGTAACATCACAAAAATACTGAACTCAGATGAAAATTTAATCGGAAAGTCCATAATCACTTGGCAAAATCAAATGACAAAACATATAAAAAACGAATGGACAAAAACTGCCATATTCCTGACTTGGTACAGGCATTTCCAAATGTAGAAAAGGGTGGATTAAACCCGGTTTTATAGCGCTTAACCTCTCACTTTGTTGACAGTCTCATCAAATTCTTTTATTTTTTCAATAATGCGTGATCTAAACAGACATAATAAATAAAATAGTATAAATATGGGTACAGCAGTCATCATCTTGTTACAATTTAAAAAGGGACAATTTAACAGAACACAAAAACATCTATCTACAAACACATTCATTGATTCGCGTGTCTGACGTCAAAAAATTTTGACGTTTGTGGTTCAACGTATTTTCTAATTCATATTAGAAATGTATCATAATGACATATAATAGAACAATATCATACTGACGGGATCTTTTGAAGTACAGACTCACGTTATAAGAACCAAAGAAACACAAAAAGTAGCATATTCTGTTCTGTTCAGAAAATTTCCTCCGTTATATATCGGAGCACTCACACTTGAGGATATATACAAAACACACCAGCAAAAAATGAAAGATAATACAAACACACTGACGGGATGTTTAAGTACAGAGCCACGTTAAATGGATATCACATAAAACAATCTAACAGTAAAAGTAATATTAATAATAGAACAAAGACAAATGAAGAACAATATAACACGTTGTTAAGATGATAAACAACATCCGTACGCAGAATCTATACATCAAGACCATCATGTATCATTTGTGAAGTTGATACGGCATATTTATCAACAAGGTCTTGGTACCTTCCGATGAACTTTTTTAGAAAAAGGACGAGACGTTCTTTGACATACCCCTGGTTCATCAACTTTCTGCTCAGACACTGATGACGTTTTACAAAGTCTGAGTAGGACCTGCAAGCTCTTGAATATCGAATAAGTTGGGAAATATATATCCCATATGCAGGTGAAATTGGTATATTGCTACTAAGGTGGGGGGATTTATAATTTCAAAATTAAAATCGTCTCGTTTGTCATAGATTCTGGTACTGAGATAACTGCGTAAGTTAAAGTCATATGAAACCTGAAATTTAAAAAAAAATCATGCATATGTTTTTTATAACTAAATGGATAGTTTTCATTATACAACTTATGTACATATCCTTTTTTCTGACGAAATTTTTTTTTTAATTTGTCCACATTTAGAAGAAGTTTGTTTATTTTTAATTGCTTGCTTCCAGGAAGCAATTCGCCGACATATTTTCCGTATGCATAGTGACCTGAGCGTGACCCTCATCGTAAAAATCCGGGGATCGCAATACGCATGGATCTGTCATCAAAATAAAACAATTATCTGATTGTACATGTTAAACACGTGCTCAATACCCATGCTTTTTGTTATTTGTTTACTATAAGGTGACAATCGGTAAACTTCGGCTTCAAAACACGGCATTTAATGAGCAGACATATTTGTTAAATCATAACAGACAGACAGAAAAAAAATTGACGATTATACGATATATTTGCGTAAAAAATGATAAAATTCGTAAGGGTTCCACGCTGTTAATCGCAGACTCAACAAAAATGAGGAAAGACATCAATAAAAATTTCCCTCTCGATACTGTCTTTTGATTGAAAGAAGCTTCAAGTTTGGTAAAAAATCCAGGATAGTTTATGAATCTAATAAATGTTTTATAAACTTTAACTGCAGACTGCATGTAATGTTAACTGGAACTAAGTCCATTTATAAGTAAAATACGGAAAAAGTGAATTTTTTTTTACATAATTTACTTCTGAATAATATCTTATGATCAGAAACAAGCTTTTGTCTAAGTTTGGTAGAAATCCAGGATAGTTTAAGAACATTATAAAAATTTTAAAAACTTAAACCACAGAGTGAATGTTTTGTTTCTGGCAAAAAAACTAAGTCAATTTATAAGTAAAATACGGAAAAGTGGAAATTTATTTTTACAAAATTTTCTTCTTGACACTATCTTATGATCATAAACAAGCTTCTGTCCAAGTTTGGTACAAATCAAGGATAGTTTATGAAAGTTATCAAAATTTTAAAAACTTTAACCACAGAGTGAATGTAATGTTTCCTCGCAGAAAAACTAAGTCCATTTATAAGTAAAATACCGAAAAAATGGAATTTTATTTTTACAAAACTTACTTCTGGATACTTTCTTATGATCATAAACAAGCTTCTGTCTAAGTTTGGTAGAAATTCAGTATAGTTTAAGAAAGTTACTAAAATTTCAAAAACTTTAACCACAGAGTGAATATTTGTGGACGCCGCCGCCGCCGACGACGACGACGCCGACGACGGAATGTAGGAACGCTTAGTCTCGCTTTTTCGACTAAAGTCGAAGGCTCGACAAAAATCATGCACAGAGGACTAAGTTTATTCTTTAGTTTTCTATGTTGTGTCATGTGTACTATTGTTTTTCTGTTTGTCTTTTTCATTTTTAGCCTTGACGTCGTCAGTTTGTTTTAGATTTATGAGTTTGACTGTCCCTTTGGTATCTTTCGTCCCTCTTTTATGATATATACACGCATTGGTTCAAGAATTTGATAAACATTATTTTTCACCACTCGCTCGTTTCATATGACTTTAAATACGAGATATAAATCTAAAAATGAGGCAGAGGAAGCCGTGTCTGTTGTTTCTTTAATTTCTAGTTCTGGGGGATAAATTAATGGAACCCAATCAGAAAAATTCGGATTTTTTATGGAAAGAACATCATCAATATATCTGAAAGTGAAATTAAATAATTTGGCTTCTTAATTTGATCCTCTTGTTTTTGACAAGTGTCTGAAGAAACTCCGATTCATATGAAAATAAGAAGAGGCGCACAGTTTGTTCCCATAGGAATGCCGACAATTTGTTGGAAAAGTCTACCTCCAAACTCAACAAATATGTTGTCGATAAGAAACTCCAGCAAAAGAATACTGATCACTTGTTCTTCTGTGTAGCATGTTTTACCTTTTTGTTTGTCACTATTAACAAAATATGCCTTATGATATCCTAAAGTAATAAATGTATAGCGTATGCTACCATCTTTATTTTGAAAGGCATTATGGATTATTTCTTTCAGGCGATTTTTCAATTTCACATGGGGAATGGTGGTATACAGGGTTGTAAAATCAAAAGTTTTGATAGAACTTATTTCAGAAGAAGTCCGAGATTTAAAATTGTCTAGAAGTTCTTTAGAATTTTTAAGAATCCACATATGGTTAATACCACTACGCAAGTAAACAGTTTTACAGTATTTCTGAAGACCCTCTTTCACTGCGGACAGAATTTTAGTAAATCTAATGGACAATTCTTCAGTTGAACATGAAGATGAGCCAGCAATATACGGTTGTTTGTACGGAATTTAATGAAGCTCTTCAACTCCGTACTTTATTTGGCCCTTTTCCATTTTTTTATTCGAGCGTCACTGATGTGTCTGTTGTAGATTAAACGCGCGTCTGCGGTAAATTCAAAATGTCAATACTGGTATCCATGATGAGTTCATTTACAATCACTGGGAGGAAGCCACTGCTGGTGGAGTTTTTAATCCCGATGTTATCACCAGCCCAGTAGTCAGCACTTCTGTTTTGACATGAATTATCATTGATATGTTTACAATTATAAATTAACTACACAAAATAATTTTTTTGATATTATGAGGCTTTTCTACCTCAGGAATAAATTACATTTGCTGTATGCAATTCTCAATGCTCTTCAACTTCTTACTTTATTTGGTCTTTATTATTTTTTTTTAATTTGAGCGTATATATGGAAGTTATACAATTGTAAAGCACAGATAGTGATACGGTAACACTCCTAAAACGTTTCAATGATATATTTTTCTTAAAGCCAGCAGTATAGGATTTCAGAGAATTGAAAGTCTTCCTTTGGGGAGGGTTGAGATCTCACAAACATGTTTAACCCCGCCGCATTTTTGCGCCTGTCCCAAGTCAGAAGCCTCTGGCCTTTGTTAGTCTTGTATTATTTTAATTTTAGTTTCTTGTGTACAATTTGGAAATTAGTATGGCGTTCATTATCACTGAACTAGTATATATTTGTTTAGGGGCCAGTTGAAGGACGCCTCCTGGTGCGGGAATTTCTCGCTACATTGAAGACCTGTTGGTGACCTTCTGCTGTTGTTTTTTTCTATGGTCGGGTTGTTGTCTCTTTGGCACATTCCCCATTTCCAATCTCAATTTTATTCTATCTCTAAATTTAATGACAGAAGCTAAATTGAGTTGTTTGCATTGAAAAGTATCTATTTTGTCTTGGAACATAAATATGCAAAGGGCATGCTGTAAAGGACAGAAGAGGGCATAATATGGAGAGGGTGCACAGAAAGGGCATAGTGGAACATAGAAAAGGGTAATGTGGAACACAGAAAGGGCAGAAGGAAGCATTGTCTTTCTATTCTTGGATAGCAAGGATACTGACATGTATACATTGTAATTAATAAAATTACAAAATTACATAACAAATCAACTAAACTGGCGCAAATATGAAATTCCAATCCTGGTATCTATGATGAGTTTATTGTATAGTTCATTTGAAAGAGTATGTGCGATACAAAATCACAATTCGAAGCAACCTATATGTCCTATATGCATTTCAAAAATGAGTTGTGCATACAGAAACAATATTAAACAGTTAAATTGTGTTACTATAGGAACTCTTCAGCTTCTGGTGAACTATCAGTCTCTAAGGATATAATGCACTCAGTAGCCAGGTATTCAGTATTGACATAATTCATATTCAAAATTTTTTAATATAGGTAAAGTGTATAAATTTACAGTTTTTGTTCTTATTTTCTTTTGAAAAAAATTATTAACAATGAAAATAAGAGTACCATAAATAAGTAGTTAGGAAATGACCTACATATATATATATACGACACATAACAATTCCAGATACTTGTGATTTTCTACCCAACGAATATAATACATTAGCTGTATCTGGCAAAACATTTCGGAATGTAAGGTCCTAAATGCTCAACTTCACACTTCGTTTGCCATTTTTAGCATTTTTAATTGAGCATCAGTGATAATGATTTTGAAAGGGAAAAGTGCCTCTGATGTTCTAATTTTTATCCTGGTATCTATAAAAAATAGTTTATATACTGCTAAAATTATTGTGCAGAACTTGATAAAATGCTTCATCCAACCATCCCCACTTTCAATTTATTTCACTTCTAAACAAGAATGTGTCCCCAGTACACGAATGCCCCACTCGCACTATCATTTTTTATGTTCAGTGGACCGTGAAATTGGGGTAAACCCTCTAATTTGGCATTAAAATTAAAAAGATCATATCATAGGGAACATGTATACTAAGTTTGAAGTCGATTGGACTTCAACTTCATCAAAAACTACCTTGACCAAAAACTTTAACCTGAAGCGGGACAGACCGACGAACGAACGGACGAACGAACGGACGGACGGACGCACAGACCAGAAAACATAATGCCCCTCTACTATCGTAGGTGGGGCATAAAAAAATGGAATTCAACTTAAAGTAAGGTTCTTACTCCCATCAGGCAAATAATACATAAAACAGTCATATATAGAAATAATTAAATATTGGATACAACAACAAAACACTTCCACCAATCCTTTGTTTGCTTAAAAATAGACTTACAAAAAAGGACAAAAAACAATGAACACCACATGGTCCAAATCGGCCGACTTTGTACAGGCACAAAATTTGGTGGGTAATAACAATATTTCTTTACACAAAAGATATTGGATAGTCAACAATAATAACAAACACCTGGATCCTCCTTAAAACAGACCTTGAAAAAAAATGAGAAATATGATCCAGATAGTCAGAATTTTGATACAGGCACAAAATGTGATGGGGTTAAAGTTAACCAGTTTTATGTTCTCACAAAAATACCCCTATGTTCTCATACAAAAATGACCTTGGATGGTTTATATTGTTCTGCCCTGCTTGTACGACTAAGTTTTATATTTTGGCTTTCCAAACTTTTGGTAAAGAGAGTAAGTTCCAGATGATGCTTATTTCAGAAACTGTACAGTGACCTTTAGTTGTTAATTTCTGAAATTTGGTCTCTTGTGGAGAGTTGTCTCATTGGCAATCATACAACATCTTCTTAGTTTTATATGGAAATCGTGGAATTCATATTAGTGGTATATGTTCTTTATTTACAAATTATCTTATAAAATCAATTCAATTTTTTAATAAAATTCAATCACATTTTTGTATCACTTGTTTACTGTCTACGCTCTTAACCATAGTTCAAATTAAATTTTAACAAGAGGCTGTCACAACGACAGCAAACCGGATTTATTAATATTTATTTGTGTCCTGGCAATATCACAAGAACCATTACTGATGAATGGTGAAAGTGAAAATTGTCAATATCAAATTTGACCTCCATTTTGTCATCAGTATCAACATATTAAAATTTGAAAAGCTTAGATTGAATGGTTCATGAGTAAATGCAACAACGTGAATGGAAACGCCATTTTACAATCTTTCAAGAACCATAACGCCTGAACGGTAAAAGTCAAAATCGTCATTATTGAACTTGACCTCTATTTTGTCATCAGTAACAACATATAAAAATTTCAAAAGCTTTGGTTGAATGATTCATGAGAAAATGCACGGACACGACTGGAAACACCATTTTTCAATCTTTCAAGAACCATAACTCCTGAACGGTAAAAGTCAAAATCGTCATTATTTAACTTGACCTCTATTTTGTCATCAGTAACAACATATTAAAATTTGGGAAGCTTTGGTAGAACAGTTCATGCGTAAATGCACGGACACAACTGGAAACTCCATTTTTCAATCTTTCAAGAACCATAACTCCTGAACGGTAAAAGTCAAAATTGTCATTATTGAACTTGACCTCCATTTTGTCATCAGTAACAACATATTAAAATTTGGGAAGCTTTGGTAGAACAGTTCATGCGTAAATGCACGGACACGACTGGAAACGGCATTTTTCAATCTTTCAAGAACCATAACTCCTGAACGGTAAAAGTCAAAATCGCCATTATTAAACTTGACCTTCATTTAGTTGTCAGTAACAACATATTAAAATTTTAAAAGCTTTGGTTGAACGGTTCATGAGTTAATGCAAGGACAACATTTGATTGCCGCCCGCCCGACCGCCCGGCCGCCCGACTGCCCGGCCGCCCGGCATCACTTCTGCATAAAACATTCTCAATATATTGTACAGTACTTAAGACACAACACAATTAATTCATATCACAATTGACTTGAATTTTCTGGTATTAATTTCAAAATCCATTCTCTCAACATGCTGATTTCCTTAAAGTTCATTTCATGATAAAAATTAAATTTATGAAACTCTGTTGATATTCCAATGTCTTGTAACTGTTTGCTTGTATTCAGTCCCCATTCTGGTAATACAAGTTGGTCCAGATCACCATGACAACAAAATAACTTGGGTAATTTTGATTTGTCACTTACAGTATCTAATGCCTGGAATGAAAATTTAGAGTCATGTGAGGGATAGCATTTTCTATCTTACAAATGTAATGTGTAACAACAAAATGTGTGTTACTGCTTGTTACACACATTATACAACTTAGACTGTGTTCACATTGACCTAAACTCGGTGTTGTGGCAGTGTAACTCACACATAAACTAAACATAATTACGTTCCCATTCAGAACTTTAATTTCCCCATGTATATTTAAAAAACAACCGATTTTTATATAAAATTGATACTTATAACACTAATTAATAAAGTTTTTTACAGAAATATTTGTCTAAACTTGATTTATTTATTTGTTATAAAACAATTTATGTAGCCTTATTAACCCCTTATCAAGCATGTCAAGACTCATCCATCATCATTGCCGAACACATAATTCATTTGAAAAGGTCTCCCCAAATTGACTGGACGTACACACTGACAGAAATATTTGCCACTGGTCTTTACTCAAACAACGATTCACTCATAAATGCATTACTGAAAAAGGGTGAGGTTAAATGTTTGTTTGTGTAGTATCTCAGATCCATTAATATACAATTAGAAATAAAACAAAACATTACCCCCATCCTTTCCAAATACTCCTTGAAGAAAAATTACCATTTGAAACAAACAGAAAAGATAGAAATGTTGTGATCCTTAACATCGCAATTCTTTTTCTTTATTTATAAGCACGCTAATGCAGCCTACGTTTTTAATGCGTAATCAAGACATCTTTAAATTACTGCAAATCATCCAAAATGACTTTCTTAAAGGAGCAACCACTTTAGTTCCAAAAAAAAGGCGGGGGGTTGTTCTGAGTCAGATTTTTTTCGTCTCACACGAAAGTTTATATTTAGTTGTTTTTTTGTATGGTAAAGATTCAATATTTAACACTATAATGTATGGGAAACTTTGGAAATAGAATATTTGTTCATTCTAATCATCTGTATGACCCGATTTTTTTTTTAAATCAAATTGTGGAAAAATCCATCCCCCCCCCTTTTTTTTTAAGTCAAATGGTCGTTCCCTAACTGCTAAAAAAGTTGTTCGAAAATTTGGTTCTACGTAATGAACATTTAAATGACATATAGTTTACAAGTGTGAACAAATCTTATGTACAGGTAGCTAAACAAGGTGTATAGATGTGAACAAATTTAATGTGAAACTAGTGTACATTACATTAAACCAAAGGTAAACATGTTTACTGTACACAGCATTTGGTGTGAACACGGCCTTATACTTCTTTCTAATGTGATCAGCTGCATGATCATTTTTAAAACAAAAGTACAGTCTTCCCATAAAAAAGCAACATAAATTATGTTTTTCTTATAACTTGTCAGTCATAATAACTTTTTTGTAATAAGCCAATGAATATTTTACATTTGAGTTGTCTTTTTATTAAGAAGATTTGTTTCTAAGTTTAATATATAAGTGATATTGCTTATTTATATACTTATTTTGGTACTTCTTTTTACCAATTCTTCAAATTAGGACAGGGTCATAACGACATGAATGAGACCCAGGGAAATCAATTTGAAACCTTAACTATGGGTTCTTTGAAAGTTTTGAACTTTAAAAATAAAAGTTTAATTTTATATTTGACATATATGTCTGACTTGAGTTTCGATGGGGATGCCATGAAGTGCTGTAAAAATTACATGCAGTTAGGGAAACACACCTTAAACACCGAGGATCCATTATTTAGAAAACTGGACAGAGCAAACACTCCTGGAACTTGTGGAAAATATCTGTATGCCATGTGATATGACATAGCACCTCCCATAGAAAATCCACCTAAAAGAATAAAGATAGAAATCTGTATTTAGACCAGGATGTCAGTTAAATAATGTACTTTATACAACTGACATACCAATAGTACTATATATATCTCGTCTCAAATTTAGCCCAACAATGATAGATCTGAAAATAATCAGTAACAAACTTTTTTCTTTTCCTTATCAGGATGTTTATCTTATGCTTCTGTCTCAAGAACACTGTTATTTTTTAAAGCATTTCTTGAAGACAATAAATCAAATAAAATCAAAATGCACCAGCTCTATCTCAAAAGATTTTTACAGTGCAGTGTCTACTTTTGGATAAATTATATCAAAATTATATAAAAGTCTACCAGCTGTACCTCAAAATATGTACAGTTCAATATTAAGGCCACCTAAAGAGGGTCTATAAATAATTCAGTTTACTTACTTCAGACATACTTATTTTTTGCCATTTTCAATTGGATCAAATCACTTCTTTACCTAAAAATTCATCACCCATTTTTTTGGACATGTAATTTCATCGAACTACTTAATACTTCATGCATAAAATAGAAATAAATAAATCTGGAAAGTGTATTAAAAGAATTTGCAAGTTATACTCTGTCCACAATAGGGACAATATTTGTAGACAACAAAAATCAAAGGACAATAACTGTGTCCTCAGACCTTCAGTGACATTGTGATATCTACTCCCTGTATTGTGGTCACTGACCTAGATAACTCGGCCAACTTAGTTATATAAGAACACATATTTCTGTCGTTAATAATGCTTTTCTCAATGACTATATTTAGGTGATGTAAGATGGCATCAAGATAGAGTATCTTACAAATCTGCTGTTTTTGTAAGTTGTGGGGATGAAAAAAACATACTGTGCAGTCACATCAATTGTTCATTATATATCTTATATGTTTAAATATATGACAATTCTACCACCAACATTTTCCATATTTAAACAAAGGGGTACATGAACCAAAGAAAGAAATTCAAACTCTTGTAAGGTTTTATGTAATATTCTATTACATGCAGATGTAAATGGTAAAATTATCCCATTTGATTTTCCCCAAAGTATTCCTTTCACTAAGTACTTTAAGGGTGCAGTTAACAGGATTACTAAGCACTGCCTTCCCACAAAAAACATTCTTTTGAATCACACAACATCTTAAATTTTTAAAAGGCTTTATTTGACATTTCTATTTTATATAAATAACAATGGTTAACTTTAATATGTTTGTCTTTTAACTATTCCTTTAATAAAACTCTTTGAGTGTGCAGTTAACCTATATGTTAAGTTCCATCTACTCAGGTAGGAATACTATTGATTGATGGTTTGAAAACACATTAAACTAACAACAGCTGTATGGACTATTATTCTAAGCTCTGCCGACTCAAGTGGATTAACTATTGACAGTTCAAACATACTATAAGGCAACCGAAAGCTTCTTTTAAAATACTTTATTCTAGCTGTTTGCCAAAATAAAGCATATATTTCACTTATTCAATAAAGAAAGTTTTGTTGAGCTTTTGATTTTGCCGTTTCATTAGGGACATTCTGTTTTGATTTTCCTCAGAGTTCTCTGTATTTTTGTTATTTGACTTTTTGTAGTGTCTTGGTGGTGTTGTGGAAGCATTCATGCCTCAAGCGCAGGATGTGGAGGTTCAAATCCCAGTTGGGTCAAACCATAAGACTTAAAAATTGGTATTTGCTCTTCTTCACTAAGCAAGCAACATTGTGAATGTGAAGTAGGACTCCCAGTAAGACTGATTGGATCAGAGTGAGAACAATGTGCCCCAGTAGGGTAATATGTATTCCTGTGGAGTGTACCCTTATAAACTAACACTTCTGGCTTAGCAGGTTGGTCTAGTACTAAGTAGGGTCTATATTTTTATATTCATATCACATTATCATGTTCTCGTCCTAAATATGTATTTATTTTACCATCCATCAGTATCAATGAATATTCTTATAGAGAGTTTAATAATATACATGTAAGTCTTTTTACCTATAATAATTCTGGATAAAGGAATGCCTCCGTCTACTTCAGTCTGTATCAACTGAGATAAACTCTTAGCTGTTTCATCTAAAGTTTCATGTTCAGATACAAATGGTGAAATATTTTTCCTGTCAAACCATACATAGCTTTTCCCTCCATTATTAGGTGTGTAAGGTCTAGAAATGACAAAATATTGGTGAAAAAAAAAATCTTGCAAATTTTCTAATTAACAAATGATTTTAAACTGAAATTTTTTGGCAAAAAAATAGTTCAGTAAATTCCGATATTAAACGTTGGATGTGCTAAATATGAACCATTGCTCATTTTGGAAAGCTGTTACTGTAAATTCATTATTTGTGGGATACCAATTTTCACAGATTAATAGGATATTTATACAGGTCAACCACAAATTTAAGTTTTCAATAAAGCACTAGTTTTCTATAAGCTTTTTGTAAAATTATGAAATCAAATTACCTGGAAATGGTAATTTTCCTTAAACTACAAAGTAGATACCAACGAAAATAAATGAACCCACAGAAGATGCTAAAATCTACATCATTTGGTCTCTGGTGGACAGTTATATCATTGATAATGATACCACATCAACTTATTTCCACATTTATATAGTCAATGAAGTGCACTGACAAAAATATACAGCTCAAGATCAAAATTCATAATGGTGTAACATTGTAACCTGCACTTTTGAGTGTTGTTAACAGGTTATGTTACTTTTTTATGTTTAACAACTGTAACATTTTTATCAATATTACCTTAAAGGAGCAGTAGGAAAAATAACCTTCAAATGAGGGAATTTAAAGTCATCATCTAGAATTGACCTCAACCAGTCTTGTATTCCTATACCAGTGTCACCTGCAATAAAAGTTTGATACATAGATTATACTAAAAATGTGACTGGTTGTTTTTTAAAGGTCAGAATGTATATTATATCTTTATTCATGCTAAATATGTATTCAGTATGTCAAAAATTTTATTATTGTATTATGTGTATTCGATCCACTAAAACTAATAGTAAGTAAGTTAAACAGTAAGCTATTGCTAACTTATGATACCCTTATAATTAGGAAGTTGATGAATGATGAATGTATAAAACACATTACATGGTATAATTTGATAAGAATAAGCTTGCTTCTAAATTTCAATATCTGATTTCCTATTCTTCCTACCAATATTGTAAACTTACTAATATAAACAAAATCTAAGAGTTGGTTTTTTTTGGGGGGAATCATTTTTTTTATTTTATTTAATGGTGTGTCTTGGTGTATTTCCAATAGAATTAGACAAACAGTAAAGGAGTAGGTCTGGTACGGGCCGATTTTGGTCTCAAATTTCAGGTTCATCTGATGAAAGATTTTGGACACTTTTTAAACACTTAAGTGTCTATTTCAGTTGATTTAATTAGTTTATGTGAAATATTTTATCTGATTTAGTCATTATAAATGCTCCCATTTAAGCTTACTAGTAAATATGAAAAATCTATCAAATATGCCAAAAAATGTAAATTTTCAGATGGTTTTTGTTAAAAAAAAGTAAAAACACAAAAATACTGAACTCCGAGGAAAATTCAAAAAGGAAAATCAAAAATCAAAAGGCAAAATCAAAAGTCCAAACACATCAAACGAATGGATAACAACTGTCATATTCCTGACTTGGTACAGGCATTTTCTAATGTAGAAAATGGTGGATTGAACCTGGTTTTATAGCTAGCTAAACCTCTCACTTGTATGACAGTCGCATCAAATTCCATTACATTGTCAACGATGCATGAACAAAACAAACATACTCAAAGAGTAAAAATGTCAAAAATAGGGGTACAACAGTCAATATTGTGTTATCATCTTAATATCACTACATAAACAACAAATGTAACAAAGTAGCACAAAAAGGCATACATCAAATTTAAAAATGAAAGTGGCCGCATCCGTGTTCATCCTCAACCTTTTTATATGTTATGTTTTATCATCAAATACAATTTGCATTTCAATATTAAGAATGAACACAAATGCGGCCACTTTCATTTAAGAAGGAAACCATCTAAAATTTACCTAAAGTGCTAAAATTGTGAAGATTTTAGTGATTTAGCATGACTTGATGATGGTAATACCCGATATATGTGCATTGTATTGTCAAAAACAGCCCATACTTATGTAGCAGAATCATTCTTCTTTCCAATAAATAACTAACAGTTAGTAACAGTTTACATTTTAACAATTTTGTAAAACTGCTATATTTTGGGGTCAAAAAGGGATCTTACTGGACCTACTCCTTTGTACAACAAACCTGATCCATGTAGGAAGAAAACTGCTCCTTTACAAACATCTTTTGTTTGTGGAACAATTCTTGGCATTAATGACAATGCCATGTCCTAAAAATTGATGTGCTAGATTTTGACACGACTAGAGTTATCTCCCATCTATTCTTTTTGAATGCTCTCCCCTAGCAAAGTTCTAAATGTCAATTTATTTGAAACTGGATTATTTTCATTTTCATAGCAAATAAATGTTATTCAATGATTACTATTATAGTTCCATTTCATTAACAAGAATGGCTTCACCCCAAATTGTTACTATTGAAGAAATCATCTATATACAGATCTATTAAATGTCTTATTCTGTGACATGCGTCCCAAACACCACAAATAAAAAATTATTTTGAGATAGAAATGCCAACACAATCTTACTTTAAGTAATGTTCTATTATGCTTATTTGCAGAACTATGATTTTGAAAAGGAGAGGGCCTACAGCTTGGCAATATTTGATATGGGACATATAAAAAGTCCTGCAGTAACCATGAATGTAGCTACATAAGGGAGGAGTGACCAACTAGGTTTGTGTTCCTAACACTTGCTGTATTATTGTTATAATAAATTGTTAAAAACAATCAATAATCAATAATACCTTTACTACTGGTATTGAATCATCAAAATCCTTTCTGGAAATAGGAACAAACTGCAGCAGACATCTCAAGACCATGTCACTATTTACTGGGGGGAAAGGTTTTTTTTTTTGCATTTTGTCATTTGTATGAAATCTAACGTAATAACATTATGCCGCTATCTTCTAAATTCCATCCAAGAAAATTTGGATCTGATTAAAAATGTTGTCGAACAGTTGTTATAAAACACTACCAAGTTGAAATATCATTTAGATTCTGAGAGTTCAAAGGAAAGCAATTTAACCAAGGTTAAGTGACTCATGCATGATATGTAGGTTATATTATTCCAGGTGTTGCTCAGAAGCAGTTTACTGTTCAAAGAGATTGTAGTTTTGAAATAGATTCAGATTCAATTCATTAATTAGTTGCCCAATAAAGCAAATTAAACAATCGCATTGAAAAATTAAATTAATACATTACTTAGTCAATGTGAACCAAACATGAAGATTTCTTCAATAAACCTGGAGATGAGAAAACTATATAGGATTAAACACATTTTTTCTAGAGGTTATTGATGTGTAAACCGGGGCGATTAGCTCACAAACTGAATAAAAGTCCAAAGGACTTTTATGTAAAGTTTGAGAGTAAGAGTCCCGGTCAATAACCTCTAGAAAAAATGTGTTTAATCCTTATAATTCTGAAGCCAAATAGTCTCAATTTTTATTAACATTTTCTGTGTAAAGGTTACTATTATCACCATAACTTGCACAACTGACAGGTCGTAACTAAGGAGTTGGCCGCCATATTGACTTTCTAATGTACATAAATGTTCGATAAATGCAACGGAATTTAAAATAAAATAACACCTAACTCTAAAACTTCATTTTAATGAGATATTATCTGAATTTGAAGCGCACACGTAACGAAATAATCTTTCCCTTAGAATTTTTCATTCGTATGACGTTGTGTTTTGCCATGACATAAATTCGCCAAATCCTTCATGAAATTTCGCGGAATTTATTTTAATTTTATACATTTTCGAAGCTATAGTGCATTTATTTATTTATTTTATTTTTTTGTTTTATATGCATTAGAATAGAAACAACTGTTATACATTTGTTTTTTAATCTCAATTTGCTAAAAATTAAAGTATTCCTGCAAGGATGTGTATCGCGCATGAATAGATTACGAAAGTAGTTTCGGAAACATGGTTTATCCAAGTGTAAACCAAGAGAAAAATTCTAATTGACCAATGCAATTCAAGTATTTATAGATATTCAAATCATATAAGAATTACTCATTAATATACATCTGAAAAACTTAACATTATCAATAAACATGCACATGTTCATTTCATTTATTTGTTGAAATCAGTAGATATTGCACATTCTTACTAGAATAAACAGCAATACTCTTTATAGCTTATTAGGTGGTGTTAAAATAGCCTTTTAAATTGCAAACTGTATTGTATAGCAACCGGTCCATTTGTTTCTTTGTTCCATGAAGAAATTGACAGCCTTGTATATGTTATCAACTTATACGGGTATTTTTATTCAGACACACTGTGATCCATTCTGAAAATTTGGCAGTTTGTTTTTTCTTTTCAAATCTTTCACATTTTGTCATTCTGTTGCCTATTATAGCTAACTATACTGTATGGATCTTTTCTGATTGTTGAAGGACAGACAGTGACCTTTAATTGTACACATATTTGTCTTTTAGTCTTACAGCTTTTACATTAATGCTAGCAAGACAAATCTTTGTTTGGCTTGCTTGCTTTGTTTGTGTCAATGTTTGCTCAAGCATGGTAATTAAGATAGGCGGGGCTTCAGCTTGTATACATCATACTTAAATTTTATTGGACGTTATGTTGGAGGTTAAGGTCACTAAATTTTAAAACATCACATGATACATATTCTCACATGTTTCCTTACCTGTAAATATACAATACAGACAGGATTCTACTTCGTCGAAATTATCTTCCTATTACGTCAGTTCATTTTCACAATCGTAGAAACGGAAGACAATTTTTTTTTCAGAGATCCAACTTAAAGACTGTCGTCAAGCACTTTTAATAAAATAGCTATTCGAACACACCTACTCTGATTTTGTGATCCACTGGATAGGTATTTCACTTGACCCCTATATTTCATCTTTTAGTACTGTGATTTTTTAATGTTATAAAGTCAACCTGTAGCTTTGCTATATAAAATGATAGAGTCTGAAGCGAGATGATGTATCATATACTCTTGTTTTGTACATTTTCAAGACAAAATATTCATCTCAAACACACCCTAACATAAAAAAGGTGCACTCGATTTTCTCTTTTCGATTCAATTGTTTCCCATTTTTTGGAAAATTTCTTGAGTTGCATAATCGAAGGAGAGACATGGAAAAAACTGACTGAACTAATAGATTGATATGTTATAAGTTTCTCAGCCTCATACAAAAAAAAAGTTTATATTTTTCTTTCATTGACAAATTATTGTATTTTTACAGGTGAGAAAACATGTGAGAATATTTGTCATGTGATGGTTTAAAATTAAGTGTCCTTAACCTCAGACATAACATCCAATACAATCTAAGTATGATGTATACAAGCTGAAGCCCCGCCTATCTTAATTACCATGCTTGAGCAAACACTGATACAAACAAAGCAAGCAAGCCAAACAAAGATTTGTCTTGCTAGCATTAATGTAAACGCTGTAATGGATAGGTAACGTTGACAATCATACCACATCTACTCATTTTATAATGTATGGTAAGATTTACAAAGTTGTATACATATAGATTGTCTAATTAAAACTGAAGCTTTATTTTCTTTATAAGATTTATTTCAAATTTAGTCTTCAGGTAAAAATTTGACAAAAAAAGAAGATAAATTAAAAAGAACTATACATATTACAATACATGTATGCATCTCAAGACATGCTTTATACTGCCATATAAAAACGAAAGCTCTACATTTTTGGATATCAAACTTTACACAGAATAGATAAATTTTGATGTGAATGATATAAAACTATATTAAATGCACAACACAGATAATAAAATATCTTAACATATCAATGTACTCCCTCATAACTTAAAAATCATTAACATAATTTCAAATCAGAAAGTCTTATGAAAATGAAAAATTGATTACAAAGCATTTACATTTTGCACTAAACATATTGGTCTTAAAAAACATAGGATATAAGCAAGACTCAAAAAACCTTCAAAAGTATTTCTTCAATGGGTATTTACTGTGAAGTGTAACTTTAAACAAACCTCTATTGTAAATGAATCAGATATTTGTCAAATCTATTTATCTCATCATGAAATAACATTATCATGGTAGCTATAGACATGTTTTTTTCTAAAAAAAAAAAAAAAAATGTATTAGAGGAGATATATTTTTCATATTCAAATTAATGAAAAAGAACAGGGTATTGATTGTCTCCTCAGTTGCTCACTCCTAGTTACAAAAGGATGGTTTGACAAATATTATCTTTATTTTGGCAAAATGTTCAATTATGGAAAAGTGTACTGTAAATTCAGAAATTATTGTGTGCCGTTATTTTTTAAAGAACAGATAAATTTGGGAGATAAATTATTGTGATTTTATGAAAATCTGTATACAGATATCAGAATGAGAGATCTTATTATTTCAATACTAAACCAGTCATACTATCTGCATGGGATATTATATTCCAAACATTAATTCATAAAAAAACTTTTTAGTATTATAAGTATGGAAAAGTGATCTCAAAACATTTTAATGTGAAACAAGACAGACGGATGAAGAACCAATGGACACACAGACAGAAAAACATAATGCCCCATGGTGGGGAATATGATTAAGTATGGAACAGTGTAATCAAATCATTTGATTTATAAGTATATACTCAAAAACATTTTAATAAAAAAAACTTGGAATGGTGTACTCAAAATGTGTTAATTTATTAAGTAAGGAATAGTGAACTCCAACATTTTGATTTATTAAGCATAGAATAATGTACTCAAAAAATCTGAATTTATTAAGTATGGAATAAGGTACTCAAAGCATTTAATACCATAAGAACGTAATAATGTACTCAAAAATTTGTAAGACTCATATTGAATAGTAAAATTTGCACTCAAAAGCTTGTTCGACTTACAAAACACTACTATAAATAATAAATTCATACTGATACAAAAATATACTACAAATTCTAATTTAAAACCAAATATATTAGATTTGATCAACAAATTGGAACAATGATATCATATGAGCTTTCTATGTAGTAATTTATAGTTTCCTCTCAAAAACAGCTGCCCTTAAAATTGCACATTCAGGATATCTTAACTTGGCTGCTGTCATGAAAACTTGCTGCTATCAGGTAGAACATCAAGATCAACAGAATCACAAAGTTTAACAAGATAATTGTGTCCTCTAGACACACTACGCATCTGGTCCTGTACATCTTCTGCTCTGTAAAATAAAAAGAATGCATGTTTTACATGAGTGTGTACATGTATTGTTGTATACATACTTACTGTGTTGCTTTTTTTATACAGGCACTCATAATAATATATCAAACAGTTTAATTTAAGTTTGTTCATGTATTTTTTGCAAATATAATAATCACCTTATTTTATGTAACTTATAACTGGCTCCAATGCAACAACAAACAGATTTTTTTTTAGACTCATCTCCATTTTATACTTGTTATTTGCATCTTATATACTTGTATTATTAAGTCCATACATTTATTATTCTTTGGTGTGTTACATTCAAAGTTGTATATATATATTCATATATAAAATTGTTTCACCAGCCTTTTTAGAAGTGTACTATGTCATTACTGACTTCTTTTTACCCAGACTAATGCATTATTGTGCTTGTCAAGTAAAAATTATTTTATTTCATAAAAACACTGATGTTTTTATCAATAGCAAGATAAGTTAGCCGGCCTTTTTAAATGCACTTTTCTACAATACTATACATTTGTTTTGTCTACTGATTTTTGAGACAATCCACCATTCGTTTGTATTTTGCACCTTGTTGGTATTCATCATGAGTGCATTCCTCAGGATATAAAGATGTTTTTCATCTAACTAGTAAACTGTATAAGCAATTATGGTTAGATTATCCAAAAACATTCAAATTTTTTTTTTTTATTCATGAACTTGTATCTAAGTTAACTATGCCAGACGAGTTTTAGCATCACAGCCAACAACTTTGACATTTCTCAGTATGTATTTTCCATGCCTACTCTAGTATCTAAAATTTCAACCTACCACATATAGGATATTTATTCTACATTCAACAACAATAACAGATATATTATTACTACGAATATTTACCTTATTCTACCCATCTTTACAGTAACTTCATGCAATATGTTACAGCAAGCATCCTCCACACTAAATGTTAATTTAATGTTAACTTTCCTTAAAGATTTAAGTGACCACTTCTCAACCACAATACTGAAAAACAGATATTTTAAAAATATTTTATTATGGCAATTCCTGAAATAACAAAAATGAGCAAATTATAACCTTATTCTTTATCAGCTATACAAATTTATGTTCTGTGGGTAAAATAAAAATTCAAATGATTTGTCAAAGAAAGGAGGCACAGACTCCCAGTCAGATCTGAAAATCACCTACACAGTATAACTTCACATAATTAAGTCAAATGCAGGTGGCACACCAATTAAAAAATCATTTCACAATAACAGAATGAAAACATTTATTTTTTCAATAAAATCACTGCAACATAAGATACTTACAAGTCGTTATATACTGTCACAATATAGTTTAAACTTAGAGACGTAATTTGTCGTTTAAGGCACCTAGCATTCAGAACAATCATGGACAGCTTCTGCAACAACTGAAAAAGAAACTACTTACAATGTAAACATAATCTAGATTTTTCCATCGATATAAAGTTCACATGTTTCCACATAAAAGGTTATTAAGACAGTATGTTTTGTACCTTTATATCCGTTTCTTTAATTTCCTAGAAAATCTTTTATCCTCTCAACAAATTGTTAAATTTTCTGATTAAATAAGTTCTCTTATGGTTGTTGCTTGTCATCTATTACTCAGAAGAACAATTTATAAGAGTAAGTCTAATATTATTGGCTGATCCATCATCATGAGACAAGGTTGCGACATTTCAGCTATTTGCTAGGTCATTGATAAATTTCAAAGGTTAAGAACATGTACATTTCACCAATGGCAACAGAGATATGTTATATCGTCAATAATATACAATTCACTAAAACTTTTTCTTTTTATAACAATTCTCACAGTAAAAGATCCTTTTACTTTTCTAGACATTGATAAAAGCCAAAAAGTAAACTTTTGAAATAACGTTACTTTCACTTTACCTCTGGTAAATCTGATATATATCTGAAGGTTTGGTGTAAAGAATCTCCATTATTTATTTGTTGTAATATCATAGCCTGTATCAACTTCATGCAAGGACTGGCAGAATCTGAAAAAATATAAGGATAATCACCACCAAGCTTACATATATACCAAAAGCAAAATTAATTATTTTTTTAACTTTTCTGATATTTAAACAACCATGGTTCATTTACACTTGAAGGGTATATTTGGCATGAAATAAGGTACTATCTAGGCAACAAAATTAATTATGAAGGTAGAATTCCAAAGTTAAGACCATTTGCAATTTATAGATGACTTTGTTTTTTTTGTGTTTTTGAATGCTGTCTCATTAGCATATATATCCTTTCATTCATATCAACATTGAAATTGCCTTGAAATCATTGGATCATTAATAGAGATAAACATGAAGGCTTCACAATTTTTTGACAACTAGATATTCAGATACACATACAATAGCATTCCAAGTATCAATGGTATATCATAAAACACCAACATTCTTCATAAATATGTCTCAGGGGTCACCACACTTCAAAATTGTAGGGAGAAGTCACTTCGCTTTGGCAGCCAAACAGGGAGAAGTGAAGACTCAATAGGGAGACTTCAGGGAGAAGTGAAGGCCCAACAGGGAGACTTCAGGGAAAATCGACAGATCGCGTTTATACTTTTTATCAATAAATTTTTTTAAGAATCTATACCTTTTTGTTACTTTTCTAATCATTTTTGCATGACAATTGCTAAGGAAGTACATTCTGTAAGTCCTAGTTTTGCCATGCTTGTAGTCTGAAATACTTTTTTATTTACATATGTACCTATGCAAATTGTCAAAAAATATCATGACATAAGGACCATAAGTTAATGGCATAGGAGCTATGTTTATTCTGGTAGGTCTGAATGAATTGAAGATTTGACATGGATCAAATTAGGCTGCATTTCAAAGATTTTAAAATTAAACCAAGTCCAAGAACCTTTTAAAACAAAAATAATAATCAATTAAGAAAAGTTAAAATACGGTTTCACTGAGAGAGCCGTGGCGTAGTGGTTAGTGCATCGGACTATTAACACAAAGGTTCCTGGTTCGATTCCCGTTTGGGATGAAAATTTCAGGAACTCAATTTTCGGCTCTCCCTTGACACCATCTGCGAGTATGGTCTTGAGGAAACAATGATAGTCCGTCAGAAGGGGACGATAAATGGCTGACCCGTGTTAAGAGAGAGACATATCTCTTGCACGTTAAAGACACCCTTGTAGATTTCGAAAAAGAGTAGGCTAATGCCGCTACAAGGCAGCACTCGCACCCGCAAAGTGAAAAGGGATTAATATAAGTTGCAAAACTTGTTTCCCAATCCACTATAAATAAATATGTTTAAACTAAAACTGTCTTTCATAGCTTAAATTATGATTAAAAAATGTACTTGTTCTTAAAATAATATTTATTCAGAGAGAAATCTGTTCGACATGTGTTGAAAACGTAAAGTAAAACTGTTAATTTCAAATTGTGTACATGTAAACGCACACGTTTGCGGTATTTTCATGGAAATGCCGATTTCCAAAGTCAAGTTGCTGTTAGAAATGTATGTAATTGATTCTAAAACACTTCACGAGTGTTTAAATATGACTAAATCACAAAAAGTAACATCGGAAAAGTCTGGAATTGAATAGGTACTTGTAAATCAAAAACAAATACGATTCGATCCGCGTCAAAATTCTTACTTTATATATTTCAAAAATATATGACTTTAGAAGTAAATATTGCCGTTCCTAATCAAACAAGAGTGCACACACTGAAATGTCTCGCCTTCTTTACTAATCATTGATATTATGTTGATACTCCTAAATATAAAGCTTTATTACGACTGTCACATAAACTTAACATGAACCATGAAAATGAGGTCAAGGTCAGTTGAACCATATGCCAGACAGACATGCACAGCTAACAATGCTTCCATACAACAAATATAGTTGACCTATTGCTTATAGTTTAAGAAAATAGACCAAGACACAAAAACTTAACACTGAGCAATGAACTGTGAAAACCAGGTCAAGGTCAAATAAAACCTGCACGACTGACATATAGATCATAAAATATTTCAATACACCAAATATAGTTGACCTATGACATAAAGTATTAGATAAAAAGACCAAAACTCAAAAACTTAACTTTGACCACTGAACCATGAAAATGAGGTCAAGGTCAGATGACATCTGCCCGCTAGACATGTACACATTACAATCATTCCATACAACAAATATAGTAAACCTATTGCATAAAGTATGAGAAAAACAGACCAAAACACAAAAACTTACCTATAACCACTGAACCATAAAAATGAGGTCAAGGTCAGATGACATCTGCCCGCTAGACATGTACACCTTACAATCATTCCATACAACAAATATAGTAAACCTATTGCATAAAGTATGAGAAAAACAGACCAAAACACAAAAACTTAACTATAACCACTGAACCATGAAAATGAGGTCAAGGTCAGATGACACCTGCCAGTTGGACATGTACACCTTACATTCCTTCCATACACCGAATATACTAGACCTATTGCTTATAGTATCTGAGATATGGACTTGACCACCAAAACTTAACCTTGTTCACTGATCCATGAAATGAGGTCGAGGTCAAGTGAAAACTATCTGACGGACATGAGGACCTTGCAAGGTACGCACATACTAAATATAGTTATCCTATTACTTACAGTAAGAGAGAATTTAACATTACAAAAAATCTGAACTTTTTTTTCAAGTGGTCACTGAACCATGAAAATGAGGTCAAGGACAATGGACATGTGACTGACGGAAACTTCGTAACATGAGGCATCTATATACAAAATATGAAGCATCCAGGTCTTCCACCTTCTAAAATATGTAGCTTTTAAGAAGTGAGCTAACACCGCCGCCGCCGCCGCCGCCGCCGCCGGATCACTATCCCTATGTCGAGCTTTCTGCAACAAAAGTTGCAGGCTCGACAATAAATGAGCAGATATTCATTGAAATATTGTTTAAAGGACCTTTAGCTGAAATAAAGCAAAGCACATGTATCAGTCTGTAAAACAAAATCCTGAAAGAAAAACCGACTATGTTTTGTAGTTTATAATCGTTGTGCTGGTTCCCGGCAGTGTACTAAACTATGTACGTAGTAATAATACAAGCGTATACCAGTTGATAATATTTCGTTTTTGAAAAGAAATCTGATTTTTTTTTTAGGGGCATCACATATTGTCAGTAAATATAAGAAAATTAAAATTAAAAGTGCATATCAATATGGATTAGGTAAATGATGAGAGTTGAAAAGATGAAATGGCACCATCTACAATTTTCAATAACAAAGATGGCAGACAATAAACAACAAAATCGAGATTTTTCTTTTTTCTTGCTTATAGTACAACTGGGCAAGCAATTTTTATCTTGAAGTAATATACTATCCCAGAGAAATCAGTTCTGAATTTGGGGAAAACATGCTTTGTATTTCAATACCTAATGGTCGTTAACGTTTGAATCGAGAATTTCTCAGTAATCATGAGGCGACATTGGGGAATTTTACTGAAAATCGAGGGCGACATAAACTTCTCCCTGGAGCTTCTCTAGAGAGAAATGGGTAGACCTAGAGCGACAAATCACTTAGCCTGGTGTGGTGACCCCTGTGTCTAATCAGGAATCTTTAAATAAAAGTGTAAAAAAGCAGAAAGAACTGAATTTAACTCACCAGTATACTGTTTATATCTGGCATCAATATGTACAGATGCAACATTGGTGTACAGATGCAACATTGGTGCACCAACTACTTATGATCTATTGTAAGTACTTATACATTAACCCATCTAAAAATTTTAATTGATGCATGACAAACCAACAGACTGATGCCAGGGCCGTAAATTGTCTTCCCTATAAGGGGAGGCAGTTGAGGTGCGCCAAGCGGAGCTAGGCGAAAAATTTTGTGGTCCTTTTTATGCAGAAAATGCAATGTACTTCCCCAGAATTCACTTCTTGTTAAATTTATGTAATATTTCAATAAATAAGCGCCCGGAATATATTGGAAATATTTATTATCCAAAGTTAGATAACGTGTGTGGTTAAAGTAAGATCTTTTTTATCCTTTGTCCTGCTTAATGACTCTTCAAAAGCTATTATTACTAAGTTTTAGGGAACCAATATGCGTACTTAAAATGAAATGCCCCCTGAAGTTGAATTTTTTTTTTTTATGGTTTATCAGGTTTTTTGACTGTCCAAATGGAGCTATTTTACTTCATTTCAGACACACAACTTTCAAACCTTAAAATGAAAATGCATACTTAACAAAACTTTTAATTATCAAATTCAAATCATTATAGCGTAACACAGTTTGTTTACACTGAAAGTTTTATTCGGTTAGGCTTTGTCAAATGCTAAAGGGATTTTTCTGTGCCTGGTCGAATCCCATCTCTTTAGCACTTATATGCATTCAATATTGCAACATTGTGACTTCTATGTAGATGTATGTGTTGCATAGAGAGACTACACAATCTGCTTTCCGTCATTGTTCACCTGTTCCATGTTTTAATAGCATGACATTGCGTTTGAATGCTTGCTCTATCGAATATTTTTACCCAACCTCCTTAATAGGCGTAAGAGTAACAACCAGTACTATTAAAATAAAGCATGATTTTAACCATTTGTTTGTTTTTCAGTGTTTTTTTCCTCATTTTTTCTCTTTTTTTTTCTCGGTTTGCAATAGGAGGCAACTGCCTACATGCTTCTATGTAATTTACGGCCCTGGATGCACAGACTGGAAAACATAATGACCCTTACTATCATTGGTGAAGAATAAAAATTAGAATAATAAAACTGACCTTGTAATAATGATTGCACATGGGCTGAAGCTATTTTTGTTTGTCCATTATCTGGTTCTCTTTGTTTATTAATTGACAGTCGCAAGGTATTATCGTAAAATAAAAATGTAATGAAATCATCTTCATAACTTTCAATATGCCATTCTGTCAAACTGAAATAAATGTAAAAATTATGTTTTAAAACAAACAAGTGAATCTGTGAGCTACTGCTGTGAAGCTGCCTTCCTTAAAGTATGAGGTAAACAAGAAGTTGTTGAGTGATAATTCTGAAAACATTTCACACTGTATAGTAAAATCAAGCAAAACTGATTAAAAATACAAACTATTCAAATGAAATTCCTCATTTCTGTTGTGAGGACTTATCAATTTTATGTAGTAAGTAAAATACTTTCAATTTTAAATTGTATCATGCTACATATTATTCATGCATTTTTTTTTCCAAATATACCAAAAAAATAATGGTCTGATAAAACAGTACAATAAAATATCAATTTCTGCAATAGTCTAAAACATTCAAATTTGCAAGATATTTCTTAATTAAGTCATGTTAGTGTATTTACCTTTCAATGGTATCAAGTTTTTCCTCTAGTTCTTGAATTTCCAGTTGTACCATTATATTGTCATCTGCCTCCTCTTCATTGTTTATATTTTCTTCTTCTCTCTGTAGTTTTGATTTTTCTGTCTGTAGGTTCAGTTTTTCTCTGTTTAACATAAATTTCATGTTAGTCCTTATATAACTATCAGATCAAATATCAAAATCTAATCACAAATCTTTAAATAACATTATCTATATATACATCTAGGAATATGTCAGATACAACAACCTGGCCAAAAAGCAGATAACAGTCAAAAGCCACCAATAGGTCTTCAACCTAGGGGAAAAATCCTGCACACCCTTAGGTGGGCCTCAGCTAGACCCTTAATAAAAAAAATTATGCTAGCATGTCAGAAACTCACCAATACCCAAATTAGGTATACTTGTATGATGACAATGAAGAAATTTTCGAATTTAATTTCCTCTTGTAAACCCTAAATACTGATATTTACATGCATATTGCAAAATCTTCCAAAACTTTAGACCATGTTGATATAAAATTTGAGATTAAATTTGCGTTTCATCATCAAATGATAATGGATTGTAGATATTTTACAAGATTTTTGCTAAAAAATGTTTGAAAGAATATCATTTGTTGAATTTATGTGAATATGCAGAGGTCTCATATTTTGTCTTCAATTTAATTCTCACAAGTCGTTGAAACTAGTTGCTAACCATGTGAGACCCTCATGGGTATTTTAGTTCATTTATAGCGAACCCTATGATAGTTTTCCATAGATTCACCTGCAAGTTACCTGTCGATTTAAACTTTTGGCAGTTCTATTGTCCCATCTAACAAATACAACAGGTATTGTTCTCTGTATAGTTTATGCACCAGGACCTTTAAATTTCTTCCAAGAGAAATCTATCACTCATTGATTAATTTACCTGAACAAAAAATTGAACTGTCAATGATGAAAAAATACTTATACCAATACCAAGAAAGGACTCACAAAACTGCATGTGGTGTTGTATTTATTCAATACCAAAAACTCGTTTTTAATGTGTTCAATATGAACAATGATTAATACTGATTTAAAAATTAAAAGTTGATTTGTGATCAAATTTTCAATATTTTTGTATGTTTGATAAATAAAAATTTGAATATTATTATTTTTAAATTAAGGTCTTCATAAACATAGTCTATAAATTAACAACAACAAAAACATGCAAATTCATTGGAAAATACTAAAAAATGTGTCTAAAATTAACTTTTTATTATTAAACTAGATTTTATATTGAACAGATTGAAAATATATTAATGATATATTGAATAAATACAATATTGCATACAGATTATGTGAGTTTATAGAAGTATTTCAATAAAAAAAAGATAATTTTTTTGTCAGCTAAATTAATCAATGAGTGATAGATTTCTCTTGGAAGAAATTTAAAGGTCTTGGTGAATAAACTATACAGAGAACAATACCTGTTGTATTTGTAAGATGGGACAATAGAACTTACAAAAGTTTAAATGGACAGGTAACTTGCAGGTGAATCTATGGAAAACTATGATAGGGAATAACAAACCCCTAGTTTAACTATGAGGGAGAGAAAAAATAATTAAAATGTGTATACCTCTCTAGATCAACTTGAGTTTCCTTTAATCCTTCCATTTCTGAAATAAATTTAAAAATATTTTGAAAAGAAAACAATTGTTATTTTAGTAATTTAAAATGCAATCTGTTACATTGTCAGTAAGATATGGTAGGTGACTTAAATCATGTTATAGTATGAGACTCCCTCTGAGTAGCAAAATATGAATTGATGCCATGAAATTTGGTGATGTTATCTAATCAAAAAGAACATTACAAACAGTGCTGCATTAGAAATCCATGTATAATTCATTTCTTGTAGTCTAACAACTATAACAGGATCACATCACTGTAGTTTTCATTACTCATCTAGCTTTTGGATAAAAAATGCAACAGGCCATTAATCAAAACTACATCCCTCCAAAACTTACCTTGTTCTTTTTGTTTAACTTCTTGATCTAATGAATTTAAATATTCTATGTCTTCTGGTTCTGGTAGAGGTTTCTGCTCTAATTCTAGGATCAATTTATCTAACTGATTTGAAGCTGAAATTATAATAAACAAAGTTTAAAAACCGAATATGAATACATATGATGAACCAAACAGAACAAATATTTAGATACATACAAAGTTAGTCATGGTAACAGGCAACCAGATCAAACTTTGTACATTGAAAATACTTTGCTGTTTACATTCAGATTACTGTTTCTAGGGATTTCTTTATAGTTTCATTTAATCAGAAGGAAAACAACTCATTCATGACCCCATTGCTTCCTATATTAATTCCTGCAATTTCATGTCAAAACAATGCCATATCAAGGTGTGTTATGAAAAAAAATCACATCCCTCAATTGCATTTAAGAGAGGACAGAAATATAAAACTAAATGAAGAATGCCCCTTATCAAGCCCTATATTAGTGCCCTCTATACCTTAAATTACATTAGATTATAAAACTAGTAATAAAACATTGACAGAGAGGAAAACTCTTTTAGAAAAGTATGTCACAGTTGCAGGTGAAAATATCTTGTTCTAGATCAGAATTAAAACATAGTTAGAATCTTTATCAATGCCAACTATCTTTAACAAATGGTCAGACAACAAAAAATAAACTTTGAACTTATCAATTCATTTACCATTTGACAACACTGATAGCTCTTCTTGTATAGTATCACTAGCTTGAACAACTCCGTTTACTTCTTCACTCAATTTCTCACGTTTTTCCTGTAAATAATTAAAGTTGTAGTAACAAGAGGTGCGTAGTAGGAACATGAATTGTGCAACTGGATTTATTTAGACCATGAAAAATAACTTTAAAAGATCAATAGTTGTTTACTTTTTATATTTACGGGTAAACCATGGCTGGCAATGAAAACAATATTCTGCATTTCTCAATAAAAACAAATAAATAAAACATTTGAAAACACCCCTTTTTTCAAAAGATACTATGATTTAGAAATTTCAGGAAAATTATTAATCAGAGAAGCAGCAACAAAGCATTTCATCAAGAACAAATGTTTCATATAATTACAATACTAAAAGATTTCAAGCTATACTAAATAAATACCTTTATAACGTCATAAAATTGCTCATGGCAATGTAATTTCATATCTTTCCACTTCTTATCCACTTGTTTTGAACAATATTTTCTCATAACAGTTACTTTTTCTTTCATTTCATATTTCTGAAAGAAATAAAAGTAAGCTCTCACAAGACATGTTTTTAATAAGAAATGTCTAATATTTAGAACATTCAATTTAGTTGGACTTGATTTATAGATGTACAATATTGGAGGTTGCCAGGTAAGTTTCAGATTAGTTTCTTCTATTCAATATCATCATAAATCTACAAGAATCATTTGTTGCTGAGGTCTTGTCTGTAAGTGATATTCTTTAATTGACTGATTAATTGTTGGTGTTTATTACCACTTTCAGCTGACTTTGCAAATGATTTTCATTGTTATGGAGGAAGCTGGACAACATGGACAGAATATCTGGCCGTTAGCAGGTACATTTTGTAAATTGCAAACCTAGTTTAATTTAGATTTAAGTTGAATTTAAGCGGTTTTGGACATTTTGATGTTTTGCAAGAAGTGAAACCCTAACGCCAATATGAACATTTGAAGGGTGATATTCTGTAGATTTACAATACTTTTTAATTTTTAAATTCAAGTAGCCAAAACAGTGGCTTGGTTATACCTTCTCCATTGATATTTTCCAATCAATTAGTCATCCTTGTCATTCCCTGGCCTTTAGACTATTATTGTAAGTCAGTGTAAATTACCATACATATAACAAACTTCCAAATTTGTTTTTGTTTCCAGTATAAACGCTAATGTTTGCTGTCAACAACAATAAAATGTGTGAATTTGTTACTGGCTTTAAATTTGTGATGTTTTAAGTAAAAAAAGTATGTGTAAATAATAGTTATGAATCTGCTTAATCTTATGCCACATATTAAAGACCAATAATAGATTCAACAAATTTCTTCGGTCTGACAACTTGGTTACATTGTATAACGTTTTACTGTATACCTGTTCTTCTGATCCCTTCATACCCACATCAAACACTGCTGGCTGCTCCTCCTTAATAGTGTCAAGTAGTTCTTTTGTCTGTGGTTTTAACCTAAGGAATATATATATTCAACAATAGGTTTTGATACTTGAAATTAACATTGAAAGCTGCCAAAATAACTATGGCACTCAGAAAAATTTACATATGTTTCTTTCGATAATTCATAATCCCTTTTCTACTTCAAACAACCAAAATAATCCCAAATCCCTAGTTTAGCCAATGGACAATTAATTTAAATCCAGAAACAACAACATGAAAATCCCTAAAACCCATCTTATCCAACAGTCATTTGAGTATATCACCCATTCCATCAGGGGAGGTAAACTACAGTACTTAGATTGAAAGTCTATTATCATCTAACTTACACAGACAATTTCTCTTTAGCTTGTTCTATCACTGTATTGTATACACTGATGTATGGTTCATGGACATATTTTGCTTCAATCTGACCCCTGATGCTGTCTTTATCTACTTTCTACAAGTAAAAAAGCGTTAAATTATAAATAAGATTATAAGTCAAAATTAACATGATTATCTGTAGATCTTCAACATATATACTAATGGGGTTTTTTTCTGTTGTGCTAGAAGTTTTGGAATTCATGTACATATTTTTTTTATCATATATATACAGTATTTTAACTCTTAACTTTGGGATGAGAAAATCTACAGAATATTCAGCTAAATGATTAAAAATTGTAGAGCAGCATGCAGACCGATACATTGTGAAAGCTGTTACTGTTTTTAATTTTGAAAAGTCGACTTTAAAAAAAAACAAGACTTAGAAAATATAAAGAGATAGGTATCAGATTGGAATGGTCAAATGTCTTACTTTTAATGTGGCAATGCTCTGTCTTGCCATTTGACTCCTTTCTTTCAACCAAAATGGTACTATCACATTGATCCTCCTACAGAAATGTTCTACTGTCATGGAACCATCATCACTGTCATTCATCTACAAAATAGTAACAAATTATCATAGAACAAACAGGGTGAAACTTGTAAGAATATCAATCATATATCCTCTGACAAAGTCTAAATCAAACACTTTTTCATCACAGAAGACATGAAATAAATTCAGGTTGGCAATTATATAAACAAATTGCAGTGAATGAGTAACTTCGCAAAAGATCAAGACCTACAGATTTTAACGTTAAATATTCTCTATAAAAGTAATTCAGCTATTTTAATATACTAATGAAATTTATCTACCATTTTGAGTTCAAACACTGTGTGTGGAAGGTGCATTCAACTCCAAAATCTCAATTGACTAGGAATGTTAGTTTTTTATAAAGCCAATAGTGTTGAAAGTGGTATTAATCACCAACAATCAATCATTTTTTTGTTGGTTTATTTTTTAGCTTTTGGTTGCTGTCTTATAGGTATATATTCCACATGTGTATTAAAGCTTTTGGTTGCTGTCTTATAGTTATATATTCCACATGTGTATTAAAGCTTTTGGTTGCTGTCTTATAGTTATATATTCCAAATGTGTATTAAAGCTTTTGGTTGCTGTCTTATAGGTATATATTCCACATGTGTATTAAAGCTTTTGGTTGCTGTCTTATAGATATATATTCCACATGTGTATTAAATCATATTGTTATAGAAAAAAACTATCTTCATGAGTAAAATATAAGTTCTATTCATAAGTTCTACCATAACACATAATGGCTGGGTGTCATGCTCTTTCAAAATTTAGTTCCATCAAGATATTACTTTGTACTGGTTACTTGAATTATTTCTAAAAATAATAAATAAACAGTGTATGAAAGTTTTAAACTATAGTGTAAGAAATGTATAGGACTAAAATATTGACCATAGATTGTTTAAGATAATCCTCCATATTTATCTCAATGATAGATCTTGACCCACTACTACATGTGAGATTAGAGTGGCTACTATCAGACTCTATGATAGCACCACTGCTAGAGGTCAGGTTCAGCTGGTAGTTTGTTGTTTCGGGTGGAACACTTGATATTGTAGTACTGGTCAACAGTTCAGCTGGCATATATATATCTGTTATTCCACCTGGTAACTCTGAAAATAGCAAAGAATTTTTGAATGAATAGAGTTATGTCTATCATGAAAGATTGTCTATTGTCTCAAGCTGCATTATGAGCAACCAGATCCCCTACCTAAATTTACTTTATATCTAGCTTTTGAAACAAATGGGTGTATGTGCTTGTCAATAATTCAAGAGCTTTAATATTAAAACAAGTAATAGATTTGAAATAATAAAATAGATCTTAAATAAGAAATGTGTCTGTCTTTCGTTAAGTTCTGTACTACATTTTTTAAAAGTAGTAAGCTTATTTGTATTAAATTTCCTGAAAACATTATTTTCAATCAGAGTTGAAATTAAAGCTTATAATAGATAAACAGTTGATTTCTTAAATGTTATGATATACATCTATATAAATTTAATTAAAAAAGAACACAAAATTCTTTTTAACAATGAACCAATGGCAATGCATTGCAATTCTTTTTAGAAATAGATATGTATCCCTTTGACACTATAAATATTTTTTGTATATGTTCCGGACCATATGAGTATTTGGACCATACGCGTATGGTCATGACCATATGGGTATATACTCATATGGTCCGACCATACGCGTATGGTCCGACCGTACGCGTATGGTCGGGGTAATTAACACTCTGTTACAGTTTACTTTAAATACGTCTCAACTCTTCATATGGTATACATGACTGTTCATTAAAAAGACGCTATCATATAGGTGATTTTATATTAATTTATATAATCATAATAAAAAGATTAACTAAAATAATTTAGAAGTTTCAAATAGTTAATTTTATTTACTTGTCAAAACTATCATAAACACATTTTATACCAATGGTCATTGCCGATGGTCATTACCGATGGTTATTACCGATTTGTTACAACGTGTGCACAACACGGACTAGTAAATGCAAAAAAAGCTATGATACGGTGTGGAAGTAACTGTCACATCAAGCCTACATGCAAGAATATAATTAGCGATGAAAACTAACTAGGGCATCAATATTTAATTTTTACGTAGCCTTTGAATTATAAAATTAATACATTATCATGTAACCATCTTGCTTTTTATATAGTTTTTGTATTGATACGTTTATAATGTAATTTGAAAAAAAATATCTATATGGTCCAAATACTCATATGGTCCGGCCCGTTAATAACCAAACGAGTATTATACTCATATGGTCCGACCGTAGGAGTATACGCATATGGTCCAAATACTCATATGGTCCGGAACATATATAATTTGATTGGATAAGTTAACAAATCTTAACAACATTCTTGCCTTTACTAATGAGATGGTCAAAGTCTTCTAATCAATAACTAACATACTTTGTTTTTATTTCAATTATCTTATGTCTAATTAAGAAGGAAATTTACAATATTTAGCCCCAGGTTATAAATTGTACTCCAGTGGCAGTTAAATAATCTGTAATTGGGGTGGTTACCCAAACAAAAGGTTTAAATCATGCATGTCATAAAAATAAATTTTGATCTTAAAAATTAGCTCAACTAATTAATTATTCTACTTTTTTTTTTATATTTCCTTAAACATTATAATTAACTATATGCTAAAATATTTTTTTTAAGAGTAAAAACAAAAAAGCTAACCCTAGTCAGTAAGAAAGCTAAATTTTTGAAAAACAATTAGTTATGAATAAGTGATTATTGCAATATTAATACAAGGACATCTTTCATTTATGTTGAAAGTCAAAATTTCAAGATTTTTTAAATATTTCTAATCTTCATCATGAGATTTGATCTATAAAAAAAACCAGCTATTAACTTATGATTTAGAAACAATGCTTTGAATGATGCATTTGGTAAAGGTCTTAATTTCCACTATACAAATGTTGAGCAATATAATTGTGTTTTACTCATGTTATTTTTTGTTGAAATGTTGAAGTATGTAATTGACAGTAATCGAAAAGTAATGTAATTACTTTTGATAAAGTAATCGATTGTAAATCGATTGTAATCGATTACATACTAAAATTTAAGTAATCGATTATTTCATGTTATCGATTATTAATCGATTACATTTGTCAGTAATCGTGCCCATCCCTGTTCAACTCCATCAAAAACTACCTTGACCGAAAGCTTTAACCTGAAACTGGCATTTTATCATTTTCTATGTTCAGTGGACCGTAAAATTGGGGTAAAAACTCTTATTTGGCATTAAAATAAGAAAGATCATATCATAGGGAACATGTGTACTAAGTTTCAAGTTTATTGGACTTCAACTTCATCAAAAACTACCTTGACCAAAAACTTTAACCTGAAGCGGGACAAACAGACAGACGATGGAATGAACAGACGAGCGGACACACAGACCAGAAAACATAATACCCCTCTATTATCGTAGGTGGGGCATAAAAAAAATAAGGTTTCCCAAGCTTTTTTGCAAAATTGATGTTATTTGAGTACACAGTGCAATTCAGGTACATTGAAGTTAAACAGGCAATTCAGGTGTAAGTAAAAATAAAACTAAATATAAATTAGGTTAATAAATACCCAATGAATTGTCAGCCCTCCCATCACTTTTTGATCTTCCCCTTACTGTGATGTTGGAACTGGCTTCTAAGATTGGCAGGGGAGATTCTCCATTCTCAAAGTCTGGACCATTATGTGAAAATAACTCCTTTGAACAATGCATTGGTTGATGCTGACCCATTTCATGAGTTGTTTTATGTTCTGTTTGTGTAACACGTTCGGATATCTTTACAGTACTTCCTCTGAGAGGTGGTCTCACCTCAGAAGAAAAGTCTCTGGATGTCACAAACATTTTACCACTAGGAGTTCGTGTTTGTAAGCCCAAGCTCTTACATGCATTTTTGTCCATTCTTTCTATCATATCTGTTAAATTTAGATTGCCACCATTAAAGTCATTGTTAAAATTCTCTGCATTTTTCTTAACACTCTCTAGTTGTGCTTTATACTTAAAAAAGAAACCATCAGTTATATCTGGACTGGCACTTTCTCTTCTAGTTTCAGTGTTATCTGAATTTTTATCATTTTCTCCATTCATATCCTTTCTCATTTTGTCAATCAAACTTGATATTCCTCCTTTTTTCTTATTTTTCCCAACATTTTTGTAGTTTTCAATCTCACTGGTTAAATTTACCTCAGGCTCTAACATATTCAAACCAGGTGAATGATTTTGACTAATTACTTCTATGTCTTGATGATATTTATTTTTAACAATGTCATTTTCTGTTAACGATTCTAACCTCTCTGCACCTGTATTTGTATATACCATTTCTTCACCATCTTTGAATTGCTCTGTCTTGTTTTGGGTTGTATCAGAGTCTGCTTCCGACAACCTTTTAATGACATCTGGCTGATTAGTATCTTTATCTTCACGATCAGGAGAACTACTAAGACCAACCTCTAATTTTCCTGTCATTGCTTGAGTTTGTTCCATATCATTATTATCTTTAAACAGCAATGTTTTATCCTTCAAAAGATGAGAACCCATCTCTAATTTTCCTGTGAATGCTTGAGTTTGTTCCATTTCATTATTATCTTTGAACAGCGATGTTTTATCCTTCAAAAGATGAGAACCCATCTCTAATTTTCCTGTCAATGCTCGAGTTTGTTCCATTTCATTATTATCTTTAAACAGCAATGTTTTATCCTTCAAAAGATGAGAACCCATCTCTAATTTTCCTGTGAATGCTTGAGTTTGTTCCATTTCATTATTATCTTTGAACAGCAATGTTTTATCCTTAGAAAGATGAGAACCCATCTCTAATTTTCCTGTCAATGCTTGAGTTTGTTCCATTTCATTATCATCAGGAAAAATCACTGTTTTATTTTTCAGTCCCTCACTTAAATGCATTGATTTAGAACTTTGGCTCCTGGAATCTAGTTTGATTGTTGTATTTATTGGTCTGGTTTGCTCCATCTGATTTTCTTCATTAAATACTATGGTATTGTTCCCCACAGTGGGCGATTTATAATTTCTATTTACCACATCTCCATCAGCTTGATCCAATATGGTATTTCCTGTTGTAAGTGATGTTGTTTTAACACAAGACAGATATTCAACTTTAGATGTCAATGCACAGGTTTCTTCCATTCCATTGTTTTCTGTAAAGATGGTAGTTTTATTTTCTTTAACATATGACAGCTCGCTCAACTTTGATGTGACTGTGCATGTTTCTTCCATATAGTTTGTTTCATTGAATATTTTTGTTCTATTCTCTCTTTCTTGCTCTTTATCTGATTTTGTGATAATATCAATTTTGCCTGCGACAGTTCGCGTTTCTTCCATATCATTACTTTCATGGTACAACAATGTTTTATTGTCAAAGCTGACACCTCTTGATATATCTATATTTTTTGCCCTGTTGGGTAATTCAATTTTTTGTGCAAGTACATTTGTTTCTTCCATACTATTATCTGATATCTTTGTGTCTTCCTGTTTATTTGATTTACTCAGAACAGGAAGTTCTATTTTGTTTGTAAACACAGTTGTCTGTTCCATATCATTGCCATCTGGGAACAAACACGTTTTGTTCTTTTTATCAGTACCAAACGACTTTCGACATCCCACAGGATTGATACTAGTTAGTACATTAGTTTCTTCCATGTCATCATTCTTATACAAAACAGTTTTATTTTTTTCAAGAAGTTTACTTGAATGTACAAGATCAATTTTACCTGTAATAAGACCAGTTTCTTCCATTAAACTATTATCAGACAAAGTGGCTTTGGCTGTGCCAATAGTCTCGAGACATTCATTATAATTCAGTTTTCCTGTTAACATTTCAGTCTGTTCCATGTCAAGCCCCCTGTCAAATATCTGGGTCTTTTCTGTCTCATCCTTAGCCATAATGTTTTCATTCCGCTTCACACTATCAAAGAGAAATGTATTTTTCGATTTCTGATTAGGCAGTGCATCAAAATTGATTTGGCTTCGTATAACCTCAGTGTCCTCCATATTGTTATCCTCCCCAAAAAACACTGTATGGTTGCCCATCTCATTGCCCTGCCCAAAAAACATTTTGTTGTTGCTTCTTTCTGATGTCATCTTTGATTTCAAGAAGCTAGGTACTTTGACAGACTCTGAAAACAATGGTTCACTATTTTGAATACATTTTGTGAGAACCTCAGTCTCTTCCATGTCATTGCCATCAAATACAATTGTCCTTTCTTCATATTTATCTAGAGGTGACTCAGGTGCTTTGAAGGTCAACTGTTTTAAGAATGATAATCCATCAACTTTAGAAACTGGTCTATCAGCCTCATCCAGTGGATTAAATGATTCTGTTGTTATAGGTGTAAATGCTGATCTGTCACTGATACTGGTGAGAGGTTTGCGTGATGTGACATTCGTGGTGAATGTTACAGAGGCTCCTGCTATTGTTGTCACACTCGTACTTAACGCTGTGTACTTGTTTATTGAAGTATTAATCAATGTATGGAAATCTGATTCTTGTTCCACTTTATACATGTTGTTGCTGTCAGGACTGGAAAACTTCTTTTCTGGTAAAAATAGCTTCTCTGAAATACTATTAAAGAAAAAAAACATATTTTAGTGCAATGTACATATCTGATTGGACATAAAAAAAAAAGCAAAATGTTCATTTCAAGGATAGCTTTCACCATTTAAAATTAATGTTGCATGAAACGAAACAGAACATACTGATAGTTTACACAAATAAATACGGTTTACTTTTATAACAGTTGACTGATAAGTTTAAATATATATCTGTACAAATGTACCATTTTAATGGTGCAGCAGATAACTTGATCTTATCACTTTCCAATTATTTTCATAATCTCTGTCAATGCTTTGTCTCAATTGTTTAACTATTGACTGATGTATGAGGTAATCTTAAAGAAGTGATTAAAAATAAAATTATGATTAAGATTATGTATGTCAGGGATTAACTAAATCCTCCATATTGTTTTTGTCTAGGTTTTTTTTGTTGGTTTTCTGCAACTGTATTGTTCTTTTAACATACAGATTGCGTCAAACTCAGCCTTTGTATCTTATTGTTCACATGTTTTAGCTTTGTGTAATATTTATTGCATTGTATTTCTACCAGAAAATTCAGTTTTCACACTTTTGTCTGCTAAAATTTTAACATTTAAAGTTTTAGCGCCACTAATTATTTTATATGTGTATATTTACTTTTCCAAAACGGGTTTTCCTATGCTTGTAAGAAATGATTTGGCATCCAAATTATTAATGGAAAAAGATGCACCATAGTTGTCACCAAAGTCATCAACAAGAGGTTTTTCTACATTTGACTTTGACTTTTCAAAACAGTCTGTCATGTCCATATCATCAGTTTGCAATATTGTGTGATTGGGACCACTCTGTATGAATGGAACATTCTCGTGTGATAACGGCAATTCTGATTCCTGTTAATGTAGAAAGATAGAAATAATGATCAATAAGTAAATGTCAACTGTACCCAGCCATAAAATTCAAAAACAATAACAAAAAGAAAATGAAGCATAAAATGTAGGTCATGTAGGTAAGAGTTAGAAAAAGTAGAGGCTCTAAAGAGCCTGTGTTGCTCACCTTAGTCTATGTGCATATCATAAACGAATAAAAATTTACAAAATTTATGAAAATTGTTAACAAGAGGCTGTCACAACGACAGCAAACCGGATTTATTAACATTTATTTGTGTCCTGGCAATATCACAAGAACCATTACTGATGAATGGTGAAAGTGAAAATCGTCAATATCAAATTTGACCTCCATTTTGTCATCAGTATCAACATATTAAAATTTGAAAAGCTTAGATTGAATGGATCATTAGTAAATGCAACAACGTGAATGGAAACGCCATTTTACCATCTTTCAAGAACCATAACTCCTGAACGGTAAAAGTCAAAATCATCATTATTGAACTTGACCTCTACTTTGTCATCAGTAACAACATATTAAAATTTCAGAAGCTTTGGTTGAATGGTTCATGAGAAAATGCACGGACACGACGGGAAACACCATTTTTCAATCTTTCAAGAACCATAACTCCTGAACGGTAAAAGTCAAAATCGTCATTATTGAACTTGACCTCCATTTTGTCATCAGTAACAGCATATTAAAATTTCGGAAGCTTTGGTAGAACAGTTCATGCATAAATGCACGGACACGACTGGAAACTCCATTTTTCAATCTTTCAAGAACCATAACTCCTGAACGGTAAAAGTCAAAATCGTCATTATTGAACTTGACCTCCATTCTGTCATCAGTAACAACATATTAAAATTTGGGAAGCTTTGGTAGAACAGTTCATGCGAAAATACATGGACACGACTGGAAACTCCATTTCTCAATCTTTCAAGAACCATAACTCCTGAAAGGTAAAAGTCAAAATCGCCATTATTGACCTTGACCTTCGTATAGTTGTCAGTAAAAACATTTTAAAATTTTAAAAGCTTTGGTTAAACGGTTCATGAGTTAATGCACGGACAACATTTGATTGCCGCCCGCCCTCCCGACAGCCGTACATCCCCAAATCAATAACCGACATTTTTGTCACAAAAATCCGGTTAAAAATTGATTATAAAGGGCGATAACTCCTTAAGGGGTTAATTGATCATTTTGATCATGCTGACTAATTTGTAGGTCTTACTTTGCTGAACATTATTGCTGTTTACAGTTTATCTCTATATATCATATATATCAACATGCTATCAGCAAGCAAGACTCTTGTCATGGGATTGGACCCACCAAGACCTTGCTGAAAGAGGACCCTCAAACCTGAAACCATTAATTCCAAAACGAAAATGGGTTTTACACATAATTAAGAAAAATAATTGAAGTTTGTTCAGTTATTTCAACTTGACAGTGACTTCTTCCCTATCATAGGCACACTTTTCAAGTCCTGCTTGAAGAAATAACTTGGAAATAACTATTCAAACTCAAAGATGCATATCAAAAGGTTAACAGATTTCACGTTACTTGCCTTGTCACAGGCAGTTCAACATCTAATATTAGAAATCTGTTTATAAACAAACGTCAACTTTCTTATCAGGATTATTCCAGTAATAAGAAGTAAAGTGTAAAGGTAGGTGAACAGATGAGGCACTGTATATGACCTATCAAATCTTATCAAATTACAAGTTACTGTAATTTCAAAGAATCCATATTAAAAGTATGAATTGATCCTTTTCATGTCAAAGCCATATTCCTTTAATTTTTCAATAATAACTTTGATATAAAATAAAATTGAGAATGGAAATGGGGAATGTGCCAAAGAGACAACAACCCGACCATAGAAAAAAAAACAACAGCAGAAGGTCACCAACAGGTCTTCAATGTAGCGAGAAATTCCAGCACCCAGAGGCGTCCTTCAACTGGCCCCTAAACAAATATATACTAGTTCAGTGATAATAAACGCCATACTAATTTCCAAATTATACACAAGAAACTAGCCTATATTTAACAAGTGTAGACATTAAAATAAGATTGAACAAGAATGTGTTCATAGTACACGGATGCCCCACTCGCACTATCATTTTCTATGTTCAGTGGACCGTGAAATTGGGGTCAAAATTATAATTTGAAATTATAATTAGAAAGATCATATCACAGGGAACATGTGTACTAAGTTTCAGTTGATGTAACTTTAACTTCATCAAAAACTACCTTGACCAAAAACTTTAACCTGAACTTCGCACTATCATTTTCTATGTTTAGTGGACCATGAAATTGGGGTCAAAACTATAATTTGGCATTAAAATTAGAAAGATCATATCATGGGGAACATGTGTACTAAGTTTCAAGTTGATTGAACTTCAACTTCTTCAAAAACTACCTTGACCAAAAACTTTAACCTGAAGCGAACGGACGCACAGACAGACGAACGAACGAAGGCACAGACCAGAAAACATAATGCCCCTCTACTATCGTAGGTGGGGTGTAAAAAAGACATATGAAGTCCCGTTTCAGGAAAACTTCAGTTTTTTTAAAATAAATTTTCTTTCAATATCAGCGCTATCTCTGAATCAAAACAAATCTTCTTCTTGTCAATGAATTATAAGTAAACTTACAATTTGTTCTTCAGAAGGCAAATTGTTCTGTATAGGTCCTGTTAACAACTTATCTAAACCTAAAATACATATCATTATACTATCAAATCAAATACAAATCATTATACTATCAAATAAAATACAAATCATTATACTATCAAATAAAACAATGAATGAATGTTTCATGCTTACAAAATACAGAAGCCCCTCTCTTAAAGCATTCAATCATAAAGGGTTTTTTTAACATATTTTGTCTTTCTTGAAACATTTATTAATGCATTATGGACATTTTGGAATTATAATAATCAGTCAGGGATATAACTCTATAGGATTATTACAGGAAATAACTTGCATGTGTTATTACAGATACTTTCATGAGCTGTCTACTCTTTATTCCTTAAATTTTCTAAATCTGTAATAACATATGTTTGTTATTTGTAAAATATTTTAATCTATAGTGGGCTCTAGGGAACTCTTGAGACTTTGCACAGAAACTAAATGCATAGCCTTGATAACTAATTTTTAAATTAGATTAATACATTTTTGATTAACCATGGTAAATCAATGAGACAAGGCTTTTAAGAGATAGACTTAGCTGTAATAACAAGGCTTAGTTATTAAAGGAATGTAACCTATTATATGAGACACTTGGGGATTACTGGGAAGCTTGCACAGAACCTCATTACATGCTCTGGTCATTATTTCTTACAATGAATTAAAATAAATTGTAATTAAGCATGATGTATGTCTGAGCAAATGCTTTGGAGTAGCTGTGATAACACCCTTTAGTTATTACAGGCATATTTTTTCTGTAATAACATAGGTGTACTATGCATAATTGACAAACTATAAACTGTTATATCTTTCTGTAGTTAAGTATACATAAAGACAATAGTAATATCAATTGAACTTGTATACATTTTTGTCGAGCCTTTCGACTTTAGTCGAAAAAGCGAGACTAAGCGATCCTACATTCCGTCGTCATCGGCGTCGTCGGCGTCCACAAATATTCACTCTGTGGTTAAAGTTTTTGAAATTTTAATAACTTTCTTAAACTATACTGAATTTCTACCAAACTTGGACAGAAGCTTGTTTATGATCATAAGAAAGTATCCAGAAGTAAATTTTGTAAAGATAAAATTCCATTTTTTCCGTATTTTACTTATAAATGGACTTAGTTTTTCTGCGAGGAAACATTACATTCACTCTGTGGTTAAAGTTTTTAAAATTTTAATAACTTTCATAAACTATCCTTGATTTGTACCAAACTTGGACAGAAGCTTGTTTATGATCATAAGATAGTATCAAGAAGAAAATTTTGTAAGAATAAATTTCCACTTTTCCGTATTTTACTTATAAATGGACTTAGTTTTTTTGCCAGAAACAAAACATTCACTCTGGTTTAAGTTTTTAAAATTTTTATAATGTTCTTAAACTATCCTGGATTTCTACCAAAATTAGACAAAAGCTTGTTTCTGATCATAAGATATTATTCAGAAGTAAATTTTGTAAAAAAAAAAATCACTTTTTCCGTATTTTACTTATAAATGGACTTAGTTTTTCTTCCAGTTAACATTACATACAGTCTGCAGTTAAAGTTTATAAAACATTTATTAGATTCATAAACTATCCTGGATTTTTTACCAAACTTGGAAGCTTCTTTCAATCAAAAGACAGTATCGAGAGGGAAATTTTTATTGATGTTTTTCCTCATTTTTGTTGAGTCTGCGATTAACAGCAAAAGTAGGCGAGACACTGGGTTCCGTGGAACCCTTACGAATTTTTACTAAACTAATGATGAATATTGTCCCTTTGAAACATATAACATACATATGTTATCACAGACACAGTTCTTTGATTTTTTAGTCCACAGTAACAAATGTATGTTATTTTCTGTAATAACCCTTTAGAGTTATATATCTGACTGATAATGAAATGTTTAATTGAAATAATGTTTTTATTAGTTAATCTTAACCTAAGACTGAGTGTTAAAATTATACAAGTAACACCATCATTGATAGGTTGGAATAGCTGTTTGAATAGCACCAACAGTTGCATAGACTTCTTCATTTTGCAGACAGATGATCATTTTCATCAATGCAAAGTCAGCTCTAGGTCTTTGGAATACAGTGCTAAACTCTGTTTGTTAAATGAATTGTGAATCCATACAAATGGATGTATAATGTATTAAAAGGTGTCGTCTTTGATTAGTTTGTAAAATAACAAGGATGTCTATTTATAGAGGTTAGCCAATATCTCTAATAAACTTTACCTTGAATTTCACTTCTGCTGGTATGCTGTGGAACATCAGGCAGTCTGAAAACATCCATTAAATATAAAACAAATTATAGGCTTTGCTAACCATGGAGACAAATACACTTAAAATGACATGTTGACAATGTGTCTACCAGATTTTTTAGTGTTTGAATATGTGAAATATTTCATACTTCTAGTGAAGTAAAGTAGCTAATATTAGATTTAAGAAAGCAAAATTTCTCTGTCTAAAAATACAGTACTGTTTTCGTGACATTCAGCTTTTTTTTTAAATTTGGAATCCTTTATGGTATTGGTTTTCAAGTTACACTCAGTGTTTTTTGCAGTTATGCCATTTCTAGAGTGTGTCAAGACCACACTCATTTTATTCAATGGTATGGAACATGTGCCCTTTTTCTTGATTGGGCAACTAACATAAGATTGAACAGTTAAATCACAAAGGGTGTGTGGTGCATACTATTAATTTCCATTAAAACTATTGATTTCGTGGCTCTGAAATAGTGTCATGAATGTATATTGTATATTAAGAATTTGACATTAGTGATAATTCACCAGTTATTGCTGGTCTGCAATAGGGGTGATTCAAAGCTTGACATCTAGAATGGGTACTTGTTTATTGTTGAGAGTTTTTTTACACCTAGCGTCCTTTGATCTGTATGTTTCATAGGATTACTGTATTGTTTATGTTTAATCTAGGTGAAAGGTGAGCACTTTAAGGGTAAAGATTGCTTTCATTTGGAATTTTGTGATTTTCAAAAATAAACATTGAATTGTATTTTGCTGAGTTATCTTCCTTTGTTCATGATTGTACATTAGTAGTTGATTTTTTTTATACTTATCATGTAATTTTTAATAAAAAGAATCTTTTCTTGACAAGTATGTTAATTCAAATACAAATCATACTGTAACTTAGATATTAAAGTACACAAAATGTATAACGTATCATCAATACATTGCATGACATTGACTGGATAGGATCTATTTAAACATCACTTCACTGCACTAATTTGTTTGAACTATCAAAGGTAGTGACCAACATTGGAAGATATAGATATCAAGTAAATACCATAGGATTGCAGTTCTTGCAATCTTTAACCAAAAACTAGCCTCATTAGGGTAAGCTTACCTCTCAAGTTCTGGACTAGAATCATCTGAAATATAACAAAAGATGATTTTTATTTAATTTTTTAAGGTTTGACTCCTTATTAGATGAAATATATTTAACACATCAGGAACAATTCAGTCACAAACATCTGCTTTTAGTTTTATTCTAACATCTGATAGACCTTAGGGTAGTTTTTCAATAAATTACAATATTAGTATATTGTCCAGATACTTTTTTAGTCCATTACATTCATCAAATAACTTGGTGTCTGGTTTCATTGTGCCAACTTAGTGAGAAAAATATAAGAACAGGACAGACTGCAGTCATTCTAGATGCTTAATCCCAAATATAACATAAATATTATAACCTATATGAACAATTTGAACCCACAATGGATATACAATCTAAATGTATGCTAGTTTTAAGATGGATAATAATAATCTTAATAGTACCTTCAGATTCAGGGTCTGGTAGCCATCTATGGGGAGAGTCTCTTTGAAATTCTCTGGAAAATATGATATAACAGCTATGATTTTTGCCTTGTAACTACTTGTAAATCATCCCTTGGTACAATAGAAATATTTTTTTTAATACATACCTCAAAAGTCACATTCATGTTCCATGTGGTTGCCTTTTGTCACATATTTGTTTTTTTTTTGTAAATTGTGTATAAATCAAGCCGTTGGTTTTCTCAATTGAATTGTTTTACATTTTGTAGCTTCCTACGTTATAGGGTTTTGAAGATTTTGAATGTCGAGAGTGACCTATAATTGTCTTTATCCACATCATTTGAACTCTGGTGTATAGTAGTCTCATTCTATGTTCAACAATTAGAATAGAATTGTGTCCAGTATAATTATTTGTTCTTTGATTTAATGTCTTTTCTACAATTTATCTTTTTGTCTGATGACATTCTTAAATAAACAGAGAGAACAACTGCATCTATCATTATGCTTAATTCAGAAGGCTTAATAAGAAAAAATGTGTTCCTTGAGAGCTGTCACACCATATTATCTACTTATAATTTGATTATAGTAATGTCTCAAAAAAAGTTCAGAGATATCACTTTTCCTTGAATGCAATTTTCATGATCTATTCATTTTGTTTTGGTGATAAATACAATCTAGTCACATGTTTTCTTCTAACAAGTCAGGGTCTAAGAACAGGAAGTTAACTTTACATGGCCTAAAGGAATAAGCCAAAAAATTAGTGTGAACTGATTTGGAACTTGGAGAAAATGAACTTACTTTACTTGGTATGTTTCAGCAAAGCTTACTCTCCTTGATGATGAAATTCTTGCTTTTTTCCTTGGTATAACCTCTGTCACCTGTAAAACAAATGTATGCAAAAATTATTGTTTATAATGAATATAAATGTGACTATAAATTCAAAGTTATATTTAATACATATTTAATACATGGAAAATGTAATAACTATTCCCTAAATAATTTTGTCAAGAGTTTGTACTATATATTCAGTTTTTGGAATTTTGTCTTTTTTCTTAGTTTATTGAAAGGACTCTGACACAAAACTTTTTACAAATATCTAGTAGATCCATGGACTGTCTTCAAACAAGCAAGTTTCTCTGCTGCAATCTCATCAACAGGTGATAGCCCTTAGATGAGTTGTAGCGGAAAAACATCATCCAGAACATGCAGGAAATATTAGCCACTGGACATTAAACAACCGAAAATCAATCATCCTATAGTTTGAAAGACCATTTATGTCTGTTTATCACTATTTTCCAAAGCAAAATCAATCAATGGTGAACACTTATAGTGTCATGAATTATCTTTCTACACAACTGAGAAAAAACATCTCACTTGAGTAGCATGAGACGGAAATTATCATACAGAAAATCAAGGAATTTCTTTGAAAATAACAATAAAGTTGTTATAAACATTACATACTGCCTGATTTGTATCAATATCTAACAGAGGATTTTTTGTCTTCAAGATCTGAAATAAAAAATCAAATTTTAAAGATTAAACTCCTATTTCACAGTGCAATCAAATAGATGTTTTCAGGAAAACATATTCTTTTTATAAGATTGAGAATGGAAATGTGGAATGTGTCAAAGAGACAACAACCCAACCAAAGAGCAGGAAGCAGTCGAAGGCCACTAATGAGTCTTCAATGTAGCTAAAAACTCTATCTAGAAATGCATACCACATCTTTTTCATGTAGGAAAAGTTTTTTTCTCTTTACATTTTGTAAATAAAATCTAACACTTGAATTTAGTGAACATTTTTGAATAAAAACTTTTTGTGTTCATTTTATTAGATATCAAGAAATTGTAACGAGTTTGTACAAATGTTTTGCTGAACATAGAAGCTGTTCATGTATACAAACTTTGCTTTTTTTTAACAGGCAAGTTTTTTTTCTTATAGTCTAGATCTGTGATCTAATCTCATGGTATAAAAATGATTTATGATAACAAATGATGAAGTGTTATCCATTGAAAGGACTCCACCAAAAAGTTCAATTTATATTATCTGTTTATACATGTATGTACAATAACATGTACATTGTACGTTTGGGATCCCGCTATTTACATATTTAACCCCACCACATATGTTACATTTTGTATGTACATCTTTTGTTTGTGTGTCCTAAGTCAGAAGCATCTAATTCAGTGGTTGTTTTTTGTTGATGTGTTACATATTTGTTTTTTGTTCCTTTTTTTGTACATAAATTTGGCCTTTAACTTTTTTTTTACATTTGTCATTTTAGGGGCCTTTTACAGCCGACTATGCAGTACAGACTTTGCTTCTTGTTGAAGATTGAATAGTAACCTATAGTTGTTAATTACGTTTCATTTGGTCTCTTGTGAAGAGTTGTCTCATTGGCAATCACACCACATCTTTTTTTTAATAAAAACTATCAAAAACTTTGATTGACATTCAATAGCACTGCAAATATAATTTGAGCTTATTTCTATACACTATTTAAGCAACATGTTGTGTGACTTACCGATGAAGATCTTCGTCCAGATCTCCTTCTTCTAAATCTATGATCTAACGTATCCTCTTCCATTTCTACTATCTAATACATAGTACAGTATTAATTCATCTGGTAAAAAAAGTTTCTAAAATTATATGATGTGTATTCCAAGAAAAAAAAATGAAGGGTTAGACAGCACATTTTATTTCTTTTTGTGATCTAATAAAAAGGTGCAATTAGGGCTTCTGCAGCCAGTCACCATTATCCATTTTGTTAAAAAAATTAAATTGTTGCTTGTAAAATTCATAATCATGATTATTAGTGAAATATATTGCTAAGAATTATAATAGGTCAGGGGTGTGGAAATGCTATGCCCGACTCGCCCGACTCGTACATTAGAACAACCGGACAAGTAATTATTTTTGTCTTGGTTGCCCGAGGACAAGTTAAAAAATATACAAGACAAAGTTCAAATCCGACAAAAACAGATTAATTTCAAAACGTATAAAGATGTTTAATTTATGTAAAAGAAACCAATGTTCAGCAAGTTAAAACATCAATGTTCATGACGATAAATATTACATGATACCGGAAATAGATTGATTACCAAAATAAATAAAAATAAGTATGCGAACCCGAGTCACGCAACATTGCATTGGCTTTATCCATTGACACGGGATCGTCGATTAGGTTTAACCCTTCATTTAACGGAAGTGTCATGTCTTTAAAATTTGTATCGAGATTCAGATTGGTAAATACTTAAAGGTGGACAAGCAAGACAAAAAGAGTCATGAGTCGAGTAGAAAACCTTAAATGCAAATGGAGGACACAGAGTATTTAAAAACAAACGGAAGCAAGAATTTCAGACATCGTGGATATCAGATTGCCCCTGGCTATCTATGGAAACTTGGAAAATAAATTAACATGATTAAGTTTTTGTCTTATTTATAGATGAAAGGTCATTGACAACATTATTTGTTGTCGAAGTGGAAAATAAAAGGGATGCATTAATTGCCCATCAAGACAATAATAAATAATCAAGAAAGAAAATCAAGTGTCAGTTCAGAGAAACACCACAAAATCAATAGTTTATCTATTATTTAGTTTACATTTCTTCAATCACTGTCCTCAAATTTAGTATACAATTTTTATTCAAAAACTGCTTCAAAATTGTCCTTTACATGTCATTTCATTGGTTGGTGAGCTGTTAGGTTTCTGTCCCATTGATTTCCTACTTTCCTAATTTTTTACACATATAAACAAATATATTTCATTTGTTTGTGATGCACAACAGTGCTAAGTAAGAATCATATATCAGCTAACAAGAAATACTTCAATATTTATTGGGATCATAAGGGCAAGTAAATTTTTTTCCGGACAAGTAAAGTTTTAGGTTTCACTTGCCCGGGGACAAGTGCTCACAACAAATATTTCCACACCACTGTAGGTTGATGCCATCCATCTATTTCAGAATTTTCCAACATCCTTATCATGTAAAACTCTGATTTTTTTACCTTAAAATCATATATGTTTTTCGAAAAATTTACAGAAAATCACTTTTCAGCTGATTGAAAAAAGGTATAATTCAAGCATTTAGAAGCTTTTGACAATAAACTAATTAATAAAAGGTGTTTCTTGTACATGTATGACTTCATTTGTCACTAAACTTAGTAGTTTCACAACTATTATCTAATTGTGTAGTAGTGTATACTTCGAAATCAATTTAGTACTCCTGTTAAAATATGTGTTCATTTTATCAAATTTTTTCAAACATTGTGCTGGAAATGAAAACTGTTTTTTTTTTTAAAACGAAAACAAGTGCAAAATTTAGGAAAAAACTGTCAAAACCATAGAATTTGCATTAGTTCGCTGATTTTAAAAACATGATCCTGCAGCTTGTTAATTTTAATATGTAAATATGAGGGTAGTAATGGGGGGACCTTCATAAAGAATAACGCCTTAACGGTTAAAATTCTTGCCAAATAATGTTAACGATAATTTTTGGTGCCTGACAATAAAATGTACACTTTACCTCTGACTAATCAAGATATTTTGATGAATCACAGCAAAATTTAAACTAATTAGACGCTAAAAGTAGCTGAAAAATAATGTTTGAAGCCTGTTAGTAAAGGGCCTAAACCTTATCATTATTTGAAAATCTTTCCCAGTTGACCCTAGAATCTGCCTTGCTTGAACTATTGACATCATACAACTATCACTTTTCCATTGTGGCGTCAGATATTTTGAATTATGACTTCAAAATTAATGGGAACCTTTGTGATGGCAAACAAATAGCGATAAGGTGTATGCCTTTGGGATCCTGCCTTTGTGACAGGTTTTATAAGTGATTGAAATGCCTAAATTTCTCATGGTTTCAATTCACAAATTTAACTTGTCTGCATATTGCTTGATGTGCCAATATAGGATAAAGGTTATGGATAGATAAATTGTTTATATGTTTAATTATGATTTTTGCTAGTTAATGCCATGTGCAGATTCTTAATTGTAATAATCAAATATCCGATTTATCATTTGATAAATACTTTATACATGTCATATGGCCAAATAAATAGGTCACAACTAGGTATGGCAAACCAATGGGAGATAACTCCAAATTACCCTAAATAATTGTTCCAAGATGTGTGTAAAAATAAAATCTTTGGGTGACCTCCGATTATGGCCTTCTATTAACTTGTTAAGTCTCAGAAGGTTGGCCTGGTTCTGATTGCTTTTGATAGATATTATATGAATATTCATGATTCTGTATATTAAAATTTTCAGGAATACGATGAAATATTTGAGGTACTAACAAGGGTTTGAAATTTATTCGTTTCAAAAAAATACAAGGGAACGTTATACAGCCATAAAATGTACTTTTTTATTAAGTTTTATAATATATTAATTAAATAATTAGGTCCAATAAATAAATCTAGATAGCTGTGTTCATATCAAAATATATTTTTATAAATTACCCTTCTTTTTGTGTATACAGAGTTATTTCCCTTGCAGAGACAACTTTTGGTTTAGTTTTGATTGGAAATCAGCCGTGATAGTTTTTTTTTGCATTATACAGCCAGTTTATTGCGATTTAAAGATAGTTCAACCACTTGTCATTGCACACGAGATAGTAAGGATACTGAATAATGTGGTTTTAACAACAATCAATATATGTATTTTCAACATGTTCAACTAAAAACATACATAGGAATCCATGCAGTAGCGGCAGTTCACTTCGAATGCTATTCACATTCAATGCATTTCCTGAATGAGATTGGTTTACAGATTTCACTGTATAAATATTGTAACTGATATACAGATATGAATTTTCTTTACTTACCCATGCAATATTTACAGTGATCTGACATAATTTTTTTGTCTAAAATTTCTCGAATAAAAATAATGTTATATTATTTTCATTTTTTTTCAGTGCAACAGGTATTTTAGTCCTGCAGAATAATTGTTAGAAGGTTGTTGTTTATTTTTATTTATAAGCATTCACTTATACATGCTATATAAGAATAAGAATATTTCATTAAATAGAATGTTAATGAAAAGGGAAAATTCTAAAACTATCATGATTATACAAAGACAGATGACATATTTCAAAACTTTTCTTGTCTCTCATGGTACAACTGATTTTTATAGTTCGTTCTTATGTTGTACTGTCACAGGTCAGGGGGAGGATTGGGCGCCCACTAACATGGTTAACCCCACCACATTCTGTATGTATTTTTGGCGTTCATATTGATTCACTTATAGGGTCTTTGCATCGGAACTAAACACATTTATTATTTTTGGCGTTTATATAGATTCACTTATAGGGTCTTTGCATCGGAACTAAACACATTTATTCTTAATAAACCAGTTGTTGGCATGACACAGGTTATGTTCTTCTCATATATGTTATGATGGTATGATACTAAACCCCTCACAGGGAGGATTGTGCCTGATATTCATATGATGAAGACATAATTTTTCAATCAGTTTAATTGAGATCCGGAGCTGGCATGTCAGTTAACTGCTAGTAGTCTGATGTTATTTATGTATTATTGTCATTTTGTTTATTTTCTTTGGTTACATCTTCTGACATCAGACTCGGACTTCTCTTGAACTGAATTTTAATGTGCGTATTGTTATGCGTTTACTTTTCTGCATTGGCTAGAGGTATAGGGGGAGGGTTGAGATCTCACAAACATGTTTAACCCCGCCGCATTTTTGCGCCTGTCCCAAGTCAGGAGCCTCTGGCCTTTGTTAGTCTTGTATCATTTTAACTTTTAGTTTCTTGTGTATAATTTGGAGTTTAGTATGGTGTTCATTATCACTGAACCAGTATATATTTGTTTAGGGGTCAGCTGAAGGACGCCTCTGGGTGCGAGAATTTCTCGTTGCATTGAAGACCTGTTGGTGACCTTCTGCTGTTGTCTGCTCTATGGTCGGGTTGTTGTCTCTTTGGCACATTCCCCATTTCCATTCTTAATTTTACTGTTCGAAGTCAGGAGCCTGTAATTCAGTGGTTTTCATTTGCTGATGTGTTAAATTTTTGTTTTTCGTTCATTTTTTGTACATAAATTAGGCCGTTAGTTTTATCGTTTGAATTGTTTTACATTTGTCATTTCGGGGCCTTTTATAGCTGACTATGTGGTATGGGCTTTGTTCATTGTTGAAGGCCGTATGGTGACATATAGTTGTTACTTTCTGTGTCATTTGGTCTCTTGTGGAGAGTTGTCTCATTGGCAATTATACCACATCTTCTTTTTTATACACACACACAAACATATACATTTGTATATAAAGAGTAATATTTATATTTTGTTTCTTTACATTCAAATGTTTATAAAGTTTTACTTTACATCTTCAATATACCAACTGATGCTCTGAAAAAAGGAATATATAAAAATCGTCATGTTATGTGACTTTGGACGATAGAATTTCATGAGAGTGGTTGACATTTTCATGCTTTATCAGGGGTGTGGAAATATTTGTTGTGAGCACTTGTCCCTGGGCAAGGAAAACTGTAAATTTTACTTGTCCGGAAAATAAGTTACTTGCCCTGATGGTCCCAATAAATATTGAAGTATTCCATTGTTAACTAAGCCTTATATATGATTCTTAGAACTGTTTTGCATCACAAACAAATGAAATCCATTTGATTATATTTGTAAAAATTTAGGAAAGTAGGAAATTGGTTAACATCAATGGGACAGAAACCCAACATCAAACCAACCATTGAAATGACATGAAAAGGACAATTTTGCAGCAGTTTTTGAATAAAAATTGTAGCCAGTAGGTACATGTACATCAGGGCTCACACTACTTCAGAATTATAGGGAGAAGTGACTTCTCTTTTTGAAACTGATAGGGAGAAGTGGTGAGATTTGAAAGAGAAGTGCTCATTCGCACGGTGCGCTACAATGTTTGGATTTTACTATAGTATAAAGGGTCATATGTAAATAATGTTCTTTTTATATTATTCAATTCATATCTGAGTATACAATTAAAGTAACATTTCAAATTAAAAGTTGTTTAAGTTTAACTAAGGTTTTGAGAAACTACAAACTAAATAGTTATATCTAGCACTAAATTTTTTTTTTTTATTTTAAAAAATGTAAAGAAATTACAATCAATTACAATTTAATTCAAATCTATCTTGTGTATGAAATTCAGTGTTTCTCATAAAAAAATATAAAAGTTATTAAGCTGGGCCATAATATAATTAATAGTCTCAGAGTTGAGCAACTTTGAAACAATCCATAAAAAATATAGGGAATTATATACACCAATCAATTAGATGTAACCAAAAGTCTCTTAATGCGTGTGGAATACGTAATTTTTCCCTTTGGGATCAATATTCTTCTGTCAGCTGTTCCATCCGTGCGTCCGAAGTAATTATTGTAAAAGTACGGATTTCGGTCATAGCTGGTCCGGTTCAGATCCGTAGTTTAGAAATCGGTCAATGGCGGAAGAATGCAAGAAAATTTACAAAAATAAACGATGTTTGACAAGTTATTTGGAAAGGAACATGACGTTTTTAATGCAATTAATGGATTGAACATTTACTGGAGGCAACTTTTATCACGTTTAAATGAAGTAACAAACTTATTTTGCTGCCGAAATTTAGGTTGATGTACGTTTTCGAGTAACAACCACCGGAACTTGCGGAAATGCACGAAGTAATAAAAAGTTGTATTTTTATCAAATAACCTGCTACACACTGCAAAGACAATGCTTCAACCTCTTTTCTTAAGATAATCAATCGTTTAGGTGTAAATTTCTTTAATTATCAATAAAAAATTGATGTTACATCGACTTGGTAAAAATTGAAAATGTCTGATCAGTCTGCACAGTTAGCCACTAGTAAAATTTCATTCGGACTAGTAAGTTTTTGCAAAACTTTGTTTGGCCAAATAAGAAAAATGTCAGAATATTGGTCTTCGGACTAGTAGTTGAAAAAGTTTTTGGTGCAGACTGTCTGATGACGGAAGCGACTGAAAGCGAGTATCGTCAAGAACAGGGCGACTTGTTTTCGCTTTTTGGGGTCGGGGAAAGCGAAGTGAGTCGGGAAAGCGACTTCTTCGCCCAAGTCGCCTGGTAGCGTGAGCCCTAGTACATATAATAATTTTGATGACAGTGAGTAAAGAAATGGAAACTAATTTATAGATTAAACAATTGTTTTTTTGGGGGTTGTTTTCAACTGACACACTTGTTTTTTTCTTGATAATTGTCTTGATTGGCAATAAAATTGTCCCTTCTATTTACCACTTTGACAACAAATAATGTTGACCTTTCATCTTTAAATAAGACAAAACATTTATGTATTTCCCATCCTAGATAGCCAGGGCCAATCTGATATCCACGATGTCTGAAATTCTCGCTTCCGAATTATTTTTTTTAATGCTGCTTGTCCTCCATTTGCGTTTAAGTTTTCTACTCGACTCATTACTCTTTTTGTCTTGCTTATCCGGTGGTTTATTAAGTATTTACCAATCTGAATATCGATACAAAATGTAAAGAAATGACACTTCCGGTGAATGATGGATAAAACGTAATTTACGATCCCGGGTCAACGGACAAAGCCAATGCAATGTTACGCGACTCGGGTTCACATACTTATTTTTATTTATTTTGGTAATTCAGTTATTATGCAATATTCATTGTCATGAACATTGATGTTTTTACTTGCTGACCATTGGTTTCTTTTAAATAAATTAAACATCTTGATACGTTGTGAAATTTATTCTATATTTTTGTTGAATTTCAACTTTGTCTTGTATATTTTTTTACTTGTCAACGGGCAACCAAGACAAAAATAATTACTTGTCCGGTTGTTCAAATGTACGAGTCGGGCGAGTCGGGTATAGCATTTCCACACCCCTGCTTTATGCTTCTATTTTGACCAAAAAACTTAATATGGAGGATTGAAATTGACTAACAAGATGTAAACTAAGCAAAATAAACCAAGCTATAACCCAAATGATTAAAAAAATATATTTTATTATTTTTTAAAGAGAGGAAACAGTTTTTCCAGAATAGTAAAAAAAATACCATTTTGAAAATTTGCTATTTCTTCGTTGTTATTATGTGTATTGATAAAAGTGAAACTGTTTTGAAAATGTCTTTACAATGCCTTTAAAATGAGGTAAAGTTTTCTTAGATCAGTTGATTTAAAAAAAAATCACATTCCGTACCTATCAGTGTCACAACACTAAAACAGAAATCACAAATATATCCTTTTTATAGTTTTATGTACAGTTTTGTACCTTAAATGTGGAACTATTTAGAAAAATTGAGTTAGTGTATGTGTCATTAGTTTCCTATTTGGTTTAAAATACAAACAAGCGATGTATTTCTATTTACCTGTTTATGTTGACTTTTGAAGTTCGGAATAACCCGCTTAAACAATAACGCCATCTAGGATTAAAAGGGACAAAACTCTTCGGTGCGTTCTGAAAATGACGTATAATTGACCTAAACTATGCACTGCTAGCTAATTTAAAAAACAATAAAACACATTTCCCATGAAGGATTTGTATCACTATACAAATCCTTGTTCCAATCAAGAAAGAGAAGTAACATTGAAGACATTCGAAAATATCAAATATTCATTTACAAATATTTCTTAGCCTATTTTTTTTTCTATTGATATAGATGTTCAAAAATATAATGAAAATAATAGGTCACAGCGTATTTTCTCAACCTACAGGTTGTGACAAAATGACACTTTTTGTATAGATTATACAGGGAAAACACTATTTTGTGATTAGAAACTAAACTAAATGATAGAATTGTATTATAAATTACGAAAAGATAGCTTTCAGACAATGCTTTGAGAAAAACAAAAAAAAAACAAACAGAAAGGGTCTCCGCACCGTTTTTTCCAGCTAAAATATATAATAGGAAAATTCCATGAAGATTCCTTCAGAAAATGAACTGTTTTCGAGTTACCCCTCTTAAAATGCCAATTAAAAAAACATTTCAAAACAACCAAAAATAATCTAAATTAAACAAATATTAGTATTTATAAGTTATATTCTTATAAACTGGTTCTTTTAAATAAACATTTACATTATATATCTGCATTCCTGCATCAAATTTTGCTGACTTGATCAGTAGAAAATCTGGACCTTAGGTTCCCTGTTTTTTATAATCCAAGATGGCGAAAGACCTTAAAGGGATACCCGATATAGAAAAAAATCGGCGGCCCCCAAACCCTGCCTCCCCTGAATTCGAACCCTAGTTACGGCCCTGTTCAATAATAATTACCACTCTTTGTTTCTAAAGCAGAACTATTATAAAGTCAACCTTTCTATTATGTCGATCCATTTGTTTCCTGTACATACGGCATTTGTCGAACGGAGGTTTGGAGTTTGCATTTCAAAATGCAGTTGACAACAGAAAACATTGATTTAAAATATTTTTTCTTGATAATAATATTGTTTCATCATTTTTTCAAATTTATCTACTATGGAAAAATTAACTGTGACGAAAAATTGAATATCTATGATTTTTTTAAAGCACCAACCCATAGTCAAAGATACACTGAATAACCACAATAGAAACATAGGGGGGAAAGAAAAAAATATGAATGTTATTTTCAAATGGCCATTGACAACAGTAAACGCTGACTTAAAATTATTTTTTTTGAGAATCATATTTGGAAATCCTTCTAAAAGATCGCTTGCTATGGATTTTTTTTTATCACATTTAAAGTAAAAAAGATATATTAAAAATTATAACAGGGTATAAGTGTTTCCCGTTTACATCAATGATAACTATTTATAAGATTTACCAATGACATAGTACGTGCACTGATTAATGAAAAAAATGTAAATGTCCTTCATTCTTGTGTATGGTACTGTTATACCACTGTCCCAGGTTAGGGAGGGTTGGGATCCTTCTAACATGTTTAACCCCGCCACATTTTGTATGTATGTGCCTGTCTCAAGTCAGGATCCTGTAATTCAGTGGTTGTCGTTTGTTTATGTTTTACATATTTGTTTTTCGTTCAATTTTTGTACATATATTAGGCCCGCGTTAGCTTTCTCTTTTGAATTGTTTTACATTGTCATCTCGGGGCCTTTTTATAGCTGACTATGTGGTGTGGGCTTTGCTCATTGTTGAAGGACGTACGGTGATATAGTTATTAATTTCTGTCCCGTTGTTTTGGTCTCTTGTGGAGAGTTGTCTCATTGACTATCATAACACACCTTTTTTATATATTGCTTAACAAGGGTGTGGATACTTTACAACATTTCTGATACGAACCTCGGAATGAGGATACAACATTAAAACATTTTCGTTATAATTCACACGTGAACTTGCGCAAAAGCTGTGACTATTTTTGTCGCAAATGAAATACAATAAAATTGAGAGTGGAAATGGGGAATTCCGTGTCAAATAGACAACAACCCGACCATAGAGCAGATGTAACAAAAAATTGTTCCGGCGTGACATTTGTTCCGCAGGAACAAATTTCATAGGAAATATGTTCCACCGGAATTTATATCACAGAAAATATGTTCCATCGCTGTAAAATTTGTTCCGGAACTAATTTTATGACAAAATGTGAAATGAGTTCCGGAACAAAAATTATAGCTCCATGAATTTTGTTCCATTTAATATTAAGAATTTTAAAAAAAGTTAAAAAAAGTTCCTGTGATCATGGTGATATTATTTTTTAAAGAAAATCTACATATTTCATAGAAACCAATGAATAAGTTCCGCTCAAACCTATTTTCACAGACAATAAGTACCTTGGCAACATATTGGATAGCCGAAAACATTTTCTTGTTACACTTAAATTATAATGCAAGCTAAATGCTGTACTGAGTGTGCTTGGGATACATTTGCAATTGAATGCATGTTTTCCCGAATACACTTATGGCCCCATTTCCGGGCCATGTCATAACAGGAGACCTTAACATAGTTTGCGACCGAGAGTTAAAGTCATTCCTCAGTAAAGGACCTAAATATCGTCCCCCGTCAATCATTAATTGGAATGAGTGTCGTAATATCATCCACGACTCACTCCGAACTTACTGTTTGAAATGGGTAAAACGGGAAAAAGCTGACAAAAAATCTTTGGACTCTTTTTTTAATTCAGTAATGAAGATAGTTGATATTCGTACACAACATTTTAAAGAACATTTTACTCTCAACAACAACCATGAAAACCCTATTTCGCGTATCAAACATAAACTAAAAGAACTAGCCAATGAATTTGTGTTTGTCCCGGCTGATAAAGCTGCTAATAATATCATTATTGTTTGACGTAAATTTTTTATTGAGGTTCTGCAAAAGGAAATCACGAATTCACCAGCATTCCAACTGACTTCATTTTCAGAAAACGACAACTGTAACAAACACAAACTTTTAGCTACTTCTTTACAAGCAGAACCAAATACAATGAAAGTCCCAACTATGTGCTGGCTTCCGAAGCTTAACACAAAAAACTTACAAATATAGATTTATTTCATCTTCAAGCCATTGTTCCACTACTAAATTGTCTATTCTACTTACTAGTACACTTGGTACAATAAAAAACCTGATAATAAATTGTTCAAATAAGGCCTTTGAAAATGGTGGAATTAATTACTTTTTGAGTGTCAAAAACTCCTTGGAAGTACTTGGTAAATTGCATGCATATATTGGCGATTTTGAATCTGTTCAAAGTTTTGATTTTTCTACCCTATATACAACTTTGCCTCATATTTTTATTAAGAAAAAAATCACATCCCTAATTAACTGGGCATTTAAAACGTCAGAATGCGTGTACATATGTTCAAACTCTTTTAGGTCATTTAGTAGCAATAAACAAAAGAACTATGTCAATTGGACATGCTTTGATACTATATCTTGCTTGAATTTTTACTTGCTTACATTTTTGTTCGCTTTGGAGATTCAGTATATCTTCAAGTTATTGGAATTCCAATGGGGACTAACTGTGCACCACTTATTGCGGACCTGTTTTTGTATTGCTATGAGTTACAATTTATGATTAAAATTAGCAAAGACCCATCGAAACAACATTTGATACAAAAATTTAGCAATACTTTTAGATATTTGGATGATATAGTGGCTCTCAATAATGACGACTTCAGTATGTACACTCCCCATTTCCATTTTCAATTTTATACTAAAGAAATTTATCCTGTTGAACTTACTTTAAATAAAGCTAATACTAACAATGACCACTGCCCTTTCCCCGATCTTGATATCTATAGCGTTACCGGGAAGCTTTATACAAAATTTTACACCATCTTATGGTGTTAATATATCTCAACTTGTACGATTCGCTCGTGTATGTAACAACGTATTAGATTTTAGCGAGAGAAATTTATGTATTACTGAAAAATTATTACACCAGGGTTTTCGATATCACAAACTATTCAAAACATTTACTAAATTTTATCATCGGTATAAGGAAATAATTCGTAAATATAACTCAACATGCAGACATCTTATACGTTCAGGTATTTCACATCCAATCTTTTATGGTAATATTCTTTACAAAGCACAAAAATGTCAGTATTCAACTCAAAAACTTACAAAGCCTTTAAACAGACTTATATTATTAAGTTAAAAAGGGATATAGTTACGATACTGTTGTCAGATCATTAAAGATTGCATATGTTGGCTTTAATCTTGTTTCACTTATAGGGTCTTTGCATTGGAACTAAACACATTTCCTTTAAAAAAAACAGTTGTTGTCATGGCACGGGTTATGTTCTTCTCATATATTTTATGATAGTATGATACTAAACCCCTAACAAACACATTTCCTTTAAAAAAAAAACAGTTGTTGGCATGACACGGGTTATGTTCTTCTCATATTTTTTATGATAGTATGATACTAAACCCCTAACGGGAGGGAGTGTACCTGATATTCATATGATGAAGACATAATCTTTCAATCAGTTTAATTGAAGTCTGGAGCTGGCATGTCAGTTAACTGCTAGTAGTCTGTTGTTATTTATGTATTATTGTCATTTTCTTTATTTTCTTTTGTTGCATCTTCTGACATCGGACTCGGACTTCTCTTGAACTGAATTTTAATGTGCGTATTGTTATGCGTTTAATTTTCTACATTGGCTAGAGGTATAGGGAGGGGGGTTGAGATCTCATAAACATGTTTGACCCCGCTGCAATTTTGCGCCTGTCCCAAGTCAGGAGCCTCTGGCCTTTGTTAGTCTTGATGATTTTAATTTTAGTTTCTTGTGTATAATTAGTATGACGTCCATTATCACTGAACTAGTATACATATTTTTAAGGGGCCAGCTGAAGGACGCCTCCGGGGGCGGAATTTTCTCGTTACATTGAAGACCCATTGGTGGCCTTCGGCTGTTGTCTGCTCTATGGTCGGGTTGTTGTCTCTTTGACACATTCCCCATTTCCTTTCTCAATTTTATTACTGTAATTTTAAGATGCAGATAATAAATAAAAGCAATCATAATGGTAATGTATCATAATTAGTATTTATGTTTTATGTAGTATTCCTCCTTTGTTTCTGTTAGCTGTCATGGTCCCGTGTTCTAGTCATACATGTGCTTAGGTCATGGCACAGTTTCATAAGAGTATGTTTTTTGATATAATTGATCAGTCACTTTGGCCTTTTCACATAAGTAGATATATATGTTCATCTTTAACTATCCTTTTTTTCTGAATAGGATTTTTCTTATTCTATTCTTTTCTGGCTCAAGAATGTCATTTTGATATTTTTTACGGAATATATAATTAACCATTTGCTATACTCCACAGGATCCGAATTGGATGATTTACACTTTTTACTTATTGTTTATTATTGATTTTTTACTTATTTTTATAATGCACTTGAATGATAACTTTAAACTCACTAATGATAAATGCTCAGTATATAAGATAACTTGTTAAACCAATGGAACATATTTCACAGACAAGTAACTTATTTCACCAGGTAAGGAACAAATTTCACAAACCCAGAACTTATTTCACCGGGTAAAGTGTGGAACTTGTTTTATAGAGATGGAACAAATTATATAGAAATCATCTGTGAAAAAGTTCTCCCAGAACATATTCCTGTGATATTTGTTCCACTGGAACTTTTTTCACAGGAACAAATCAAGTTTGGCTCACACAGACAGCAGCCGAAGGCCACCAACCATATGAGGCAAATGAAATCACTGCATTTTCAAAATTAGAAAAAAGATCCTTAAATCAGAGTTCTTGAAACATTATTGTATTATTGTTCCAAAATTTAAAAAAAAATGAATATACGGTAATAGATGCAGAAAACCATTTAAAACATGGTTACCTGCAACGAGAAATCGAACGCAAAATTCCGGATTTACAATACATTTCTATTCCGTACTTGACTTTTATTGTTTGCAGTGCGCTTGTCCCAACTCGCTCAATCAGAGGGAACTTGTCTGTGGTTCACAGTAAGTTTTATTCAATATAAATTGAAAATGATGAAAATTGAAATAGTAATGAAAAGCTCACAACCCAACTAGTAAACGAAACAGATTTTCTAAGTTGTCAGGACAAAAGACCGACAACAGCGACATTGTCAGTGGGACACATTTATATTTTTCAAAAATCAAAACCGTCGGAATCATTTTTAAATATTAAATGGTTTACGTTCCGTATTTTATTATCAAATTGATGTCGATTATACAAAGTTAACATTACATAAAATAATGTTAGCTATGTTGAACAATGTTTTTTTTTCTACTTCCGTTTCAGAGATAGTTGATTGATGCCATGACAACATGATAATGTCAATATTTTCGTTTTCTTTGATTTCTGCCAGTAAGCATATAGTAAAATAAACACATTTCATTGTTTCAAGGATGAAATTGAGATGTAATTGCCTGAGTTTTGAAAATGTAATGCATTGAAAATAATGAATATTAATTATTTCTGATATCAATCTTTTGTTTATTTTTTTCGAAAATTGTTTGTTTATTACAATAAAAGTCTATAAATGTGTTTAGTGATCTAAATGAATAAATGGGAGTTAAAGGAAACAAACAATTTGTAGTGAAAACAACTTTGACTTGAGCAACTTTGAATCTTCCACTTTTTTTGTGGTCCCACCCACTGCAGAGTTACACTGCAGAGTTAAAACATGTGTAGAAGACAACAAATGTACTTGCGGAGAAATAGAATCTGTAGAACATTTTTTATTATCTTGTGACAATTACAGTTTGGATAGAGAAAAACTCCGCCAGTCAATATATTTCAAAACAGGAACACTTAATCTAGATCTAGAAGAATTACTTAACACAGAAGCCAGTGCAGACATACAATATGCAGTTTCCGAGTTTATAGACGATACTAGAAGATTTGATCATTTGTTTTTATAAATCAGTATCAACAGCGCCTACCTAAATTAAAGTGAAAGTACAAAGAGAAAATACAAACGTGATTAATGTATTCAAACGCGCAAGTGACCAAAGTACATATGAGAAAATCAGTGTCAAGATGACGCATACTAAAGACTAAAGACTAAGTTACATGTACATTTCACACATCCTAGCTCCAACCTGGGCTTATCCATACATACATTGTAATTGTAACACTGGCTAGTTTTAACCAAAAAACCTAACTTAATTTAAACCAAACCCTTATTTAAACTGAACTCTTAACCTAGAGCTATTCTATTTTGAAGGTTGGAAGTTCTTTTCAGGTACAAACTGACTGCCACCTCTAAGCAAAATAGTGCTTAATGTGTTATTCTACACCAATCAATCAACCCTAGAGGTCAATTAACTGAAGTTAGAATAATCAAAAATGTTCATAGACTTTCAAATCTTTAATTTCAAATACCCTATTGCTATACAAAAAAAAAATGAAATCAATGGAATGAAAATAAAACGTACATACAAGATGAAATAATGAGTCAATCTATACTATTGAAAGACTTTTGCCATTTTAATTTTACTCAAGGTTTTTGTCATTCGGTTGCTCTCTCAATGATATATAACCCATATTTACAAGTATATGTTCCGGACCATATGAGTATTTGGACCGAAAGCATATGGTCATGACCATATGGGTATATACTCATATGGTCCGACCGTCCGCGTATGGTCGGGGTAATTAACACTCTGTTACAGTTTACTTTTAATACTTCTAAACTCTTCATATGGTATGACCATTCATCAAAAAGACGCTATCATATAGGTAATTTTATTATTATATTTATTATAATAAAAAGATAAGCTAAATAAAAATTTGCTATCATATAGGTAATTTTATTATTATATTTATTATAATAAAAAGATAAGCTAAATAAAAATTAGAAGTTTCACCTAGTTAATTTTACTTACTTGTCAATACTATAATAAACACATTTTATACTTATGGTCATTAGCGATGGTCAATACCGATTTGTTATTACGAGTTAATGGCAATATTTCGACTTAAAAAAAATAAATTCCAAAAATTTCTTAATGAACTGAACAACATTACACAATTAAGAAGTTACTGGAAAGTAACATAGTTTATTTAAGTGGTTTGTAAATATGATGTATTGCAGTCATGTTACGATATTTGAGATCTAGAGCTTCTTTTAAAAAAACACCGTAGACATCGGAATGGCCCAAGACCTCGGTGTCACTGTACGCAGAGCTACTAAAAGGCTAGCTTTTCACTCACAAACAAAAGGTGTAAATGAAAAGGATCTTGCACAACCAAGACTTGCAAATGCAAAAAAACTATGATACCGTATGGAAGTAAATGTCACCCAAGCCTACATGTAAGAATGTAATTAACGATGAAAACTAACTATGGCATCAATATTTAATTTTTACGTAGTATTTGTATTATAAAAATAACAAATTGTCATGTTACCATCGTTTTTTTTAGATAAAGTTTTTGTATTATTGAAACTTTTATAATGTAATTTAAAAAAAATATACCTATATGGTCCAAATACTCATATGGTCCGGCCTGTTAATAACCAAACGAGTATTATACTCATATGGTCCGACCAGTCCTGTTCTCTTTTATAAATTTGTGACCTTATTCTTATTCAAATTTGGCACATTTTTATCATTAATTGTTTATAATATAGGCATTGGGAAATAGTTTTTTGTTAAGACACAATTAGTACATTTATGAGAGCTAAGATGGCTACATTGGTTTAGCCATATTACATACATGTAATACACTAGTTTTTCAAAGAAAATAATTATTTCTTTTTACATTGTATTATTAAGCTGTTCCAGAGATAGAACATTAATTATACATATTGACAACCATAATAGATGCATTATTTTCTTACTATTGGATATTTATTGACAACACTTAGAGAAAGCATACATCAGGATAAATAGACTGAATCTGGTACATTTTATGAATGTATTTACATTTTGTAAAAGACTTGATAACAAAAAATTGTAAGGGTTCCGCGGAACCCAGAGTTTCGCCTACTTTTGCTGTAAATAGCACTCTCAACAAAAATGAGGAAAAAATCAATGAACATATTCCTCTTGATACTATCTTTTGATTGTAAGAAGCTTCTGTCCAAGTTTAGAAAAAATCCAGGATAGTTTATGAATCTAATAAATGTTTTAAAAACTTTAACTGCAGACTGTATGTCAGTTAACTGGAAGAAAAAAGTCCATTTATAAGTAAAATACAGACACACAGGTACAAAATATTAACAAAATTTCCTTCTAGATACTAGCTTTTGATTATAAACAAGCTTCTGTCCAAGTTTGGTACAAATTTAAAATAGTATAAGAAAGTTATTAAAATTTAAAAAAAAATTAACCACAGAGTGAATGTGTTGTTTCCTGGCAGAAAATCTAAGTCCAATTATAAGTGAAATTAAATACGGAAAAAATGGATTAATTTTTTGTCGAGCCTGCAACTTTTGTTGCAGAAAGCTCGACATAGGGATAGTGATCCGGCGGCGGCTACGGCGGCAGCGGCGTTAGCTAACTTCTTAAAAGCTTTATATTTTAGAAGGTGGAAGACCTGGATGCTTCATACTTTGCATATAGATGCCTCATGTTACGAAGTTTCCGTCAGTCACATGTCCAATGTCCTTGACCTCATTTTCATGGTTCAGTGAGCACTTGAAAAAAAAGTTCAGATTTTTTGTAATGTTGAATTCTCTCTTATTATAAGTAATAGGATAACTATATTTGATATGTGCGTACCTTGCAAGGTCTTCATGTCTGTCAGACAGTTTTCACTTGACCTCGACCTCATTTCATGGATCAGTGAACAAGGTTAAGTTTTGGTGGTCAAGTCCATATCTCAGATACTATAAGCAATAGGGCTAGTATATTCGGTGTATGGAAGGACTGTAAGGTGTACATGTCCAACTGGCAGGTGTCATGTGACCTTGACCTCATTTTCATGGTTCAGTGGTTATAGTTAAATTTTTGTGTTTTGGTCTGTTTTTTTCATACTATATGCAATAGGTCTACTATATTTGTTGTATGGAATGATTGTAAGGTGTACATGTCTAGCGGGCAGATGTCATGTGACCTTGACCTCATTTTCATGGTTCAGTGGTTATAGTTAAATTTTTGTGTTTTGGTCTGTTTTTTTCATACTATATGCAATAGGTCTACTATATTTGTTGTATGGAATGATTGTAAGGTGTACATGTCTAGCGGGCAGATGTCATGTGACCTTGACCTCATTTTCATGGTTCAGTGGTTATAGTTAATTTTTTGTGTTTTGGTCTGTTTTTTTCATACTATATGCAATAGGTCTACTATATTTGTTGTATGGAATGATTGTAAGGTGTACATGTCTAGCGGGCAGATGTCATGTGACCTTGACCTCATTTTCATGGTTCAGTGGTCAAAGTTAAGTTTTTGAGTTTTGATCTTTTTATCTAATACTATATGCCATAGGTCAACTATATTTGGTGTATGGAAATATTTTATGATCTTTATGTCAGTAGCGCAGGTTTCTTTTGACCGTGACCTCATTTTCACGGTTCATTGCACAGTGTTAAGTTTTTGTGTTTTGGTCTATTTTTCTTCAACTATAAGTAATAGGTCAACTATATATGTTGTATAGAATCATTGTTAGCTGTACATGTCTGCCTGGCATGGTTTATCTGACCTTGACCTCATTTTCATGGTTCATTGGTCCTTGTTTAGTTATCTTGGTTAATGTTAAGTTTATGAGACAGTTGTAATAAAGCTTTATACTTAGGACTATCAACATAATATCAATGATTAGTATAGAAGGTGAGACATTTCAGGGTGTGCACTCTTGTTTTACCAAATTTACTTCTTGATATTATCTTATGATCATAAACAAGCTTCTGTCCAAGTTTGGTACAAAACCAGGATAGTTTAAGAAAGTTATTAAAATTTAAAAAACTTTAACCACAGAGTGAATGTAATGTTTCCCCGCAGAAAAACTAAGTCCTTTTATAAGTAAAATACAGAAAAAATGGAATTTTATTTTTACAAAATTTCCTTCTGGATACTATCTTATAAGTTTGTTAGAAATCCAGCATAGTTTAAGAAAGTTATTAAAATTTCAAAAACTTTAACCACAGAGTGAATATTTGTGGACGCCGCCGCCGCCAACGGAATGTAGGATGGCATAGTCTTGCTTTTTCGACTTAAGTCGAAGGCTCGACAAAAAACACTTCATTAATCTGTCCTGGCTAGCTCTTCTAAAAAACCTTAAGATCTAATATCATTGTAGGTAGAAAACAATTTTAGATAACTTGCTGGTACATTCAGTTTTACTTGTAAGTTTTCCTGTAACACAGACTTACACAAAGTACTGCACCTCAGTTTTATACAAAATATATGGACAGTTGATGAAGAAATGTGGGATAAATTTGTTATAATCATTTGAAAAGTTAGTGCAGTAAATATTATTTATTTATCATGATTATCCAGCAGTATTTTTTACTTATGATATTTCATTGCAGACAAAACTAAGCGAGAATGTAAGGTATGAGAAATAAGAACTTAATGGGATCATACTGGACTGCCATAGCAAGAAGAAAGATGAACTTGTAATGGAAGATTCCTAATTCAAACAAAAGATTATAAAATGTCAGACAATGGATCAGGTACACCATCGGAACACAGTGAGGGTAGTGAAAACACAGACAGAGATTCAGATTATGAATCTGAAGAAGAAGAGTAAGTCTAGATAATTAATGTAATTATTGCAAGGTGTTAACACAAGCATGACAAGGTGATATATTCAATGTAGTACATGTAGTTTAGATTTTGTTGTTGCTTTATTTCTGTACTTCTTGTTAAGATTTGAGTTACACTTCACTCAGTTGTTGACCATATAAAAAAAAACGATGTGGTATGATTGCCAATGAGACAACTCTCCACAAGAGACCAAAATAACAAGAAATTAACAACTATAGGTCACATGATTGTCTCAGATGACCAAGAACCAGTTCATACACGACAACTGTTGTATTAATGAAAAAGATGTGATACCTTATATATGTTGTATAATTTCAAAACAATAAATACCTGCATGATCTAATGATCATTCTCCTAATAAGTGGGATAAGTTCGGAGTGCTGCTTACAGTAAATATACTTATTCCCCTTCTCAATTCAGTGGGGTATATTGCCACATACACGTATGCTCTTCTTATGGAAATTGATGCATACTGTATTACTTAATTTAATCTGCTACATCGAATCAGAGCTTCTTGATATTTGGTTTCAAGCTTCTAGTTTGTAACCCAAACAGTGTGACACATTTTCAGATCGGTCACTCACCTGCTGTTATGTTTGCCTCAATTATGTATGCCTTTCATATTCTATGCACATTTGTCCTAAACATGCATGCAATATTTGCCACTGAAAGTTAAGCAACCATCAATCAATCAATTAAATGCACATATATGCTTTATGTATGTACACATGTATGTATATAATGTACCTGTCAAGACGATTTTATTAAGTACAAAATTATTTATGTTTGTTTTTAATTGACTGTCTGTCTGGTCCTGCAACTTTTTAAATTGTATTTTAGGTATTATAAAAGGTTTGTAACAATAACATTTTAACTAACAGTAGTGCATGTACATTTTATCTTACTAGACATTTATTTCTACACAACAAAGTGTTATCTATCACACACAATGATCACACCTTTTAATTACAAAATAATTTACTTTATCTACCAATAACAGTGTACCAATAAATATTTAACTAGCATCTTTTTCAACATTTTTACTTCCTCCATAGTATGTAGCATCAATTTTGTTATTTACACAATGCTAAATCATTCTCAAGTTTACAAATCACATGGAAATATAGTAAAAGAAATATAAGCTTTGAATTTTTTGTCTTACCTGTAAAAAAAAATAATACAATTGTGAAAGGCACTAGTCATAATTTATAACAGCTGCTGCAAAATAAAGATAAACTTAAAGATTTTTTTTTATATAAACTGCAAAAGCTTTGTTAAATAGTGAAAGAAATTAACAAAGCTTGGATGAGAAAGTTTCTTTGTTGTCACTAGATGACTGTTAATCTTCAAAGTTTTAGGCAGAAAATGAAGTAAAATTAAATGTTATTGCTGTTTTATCTTGAAATACATTGAATAATATTTGCAGTAGTTTCACATTTAAACTAATTTAAGCCAGCTAAATGAGGAGTAAATTATAGAACTTATTTGTAATCATCTTCTTTTAATGGAAATAAACCAAAAATATTTTTGTTCTTTAACAGGAATAAAGAACAATTAAACATTCAATGGACAGGATACGGTAAAAAGACTCCAGTCATTACATTTAATGCAGATGTTGTACTCAATAAAAAGACAAATCAAAGGACAGTTGGAGGTATATTTAAAGGACGAAAATCATTTTGTGGTGTATACTTTACATGCTTATTGAATGTTTATACATCTTTTCACACAGACTCAGTGTGTCTGACAAGTACAAATCAAGATAACTTTCATATTCCATTACCATGTTCTTGTCCTGAATATGTATTTATTTGCCACTGGACATAGCCATCCTTCATCGATATCCTTTATGTCACATTTGTATCCTGTACATTTAAAATGACTACTTATAAAAGATTACTATAACCAAGAGTGAATTTTTCATATAAATTTATAAATTTGCCTTATGTTACTTTATTTACTCACTAAAATTTATTTAAATGTAAGTAATTGTACAATGTATATATTTAATGGTAAACATGCATACTTTTACAACTTGTGAAAAAAGATTACAATTATTAGCACACCTACATGTTTTAATTTTGCCTTGCAAAGAAAAAAAACTGCTTTTTATAATAATTATATAATTTTCTTAGTAAATTTGTCAAATAAAAGTTACATTGGACACAATATAAATTGATTATGTGTTTTATTTCAGAGCGATACCATTTAGCCTATAAATTTGGAGGATCAGAAACTAAAGTTGTCAGAAACATTCTGAATTTCCATGGCTTTCACGAGGTATGTAAAATGAGATGTTTTAGCATTAATTCTTCAATTTTTTAAATGTCAAGTAATTCATTGGTAAATTGAATTAGTGCTAGAAATTTAGCATGCAATTAAAATTGTCTTTGACAGCGATCTTTATTCAGAATTATTTATTTATTATTATGTTATTTATACTCTTAAATTCTTGTTATTTGTAGGTTGGTAAATTTTAATGTTTCTTAAGACTTTTCAGGACACTATTTTCATTAAATCTAATTCTAAGAAGGTGTAATAGATAATTTGTTAACTGTAGAATATTTCCATGTTTTAGGTTCATCCAAACAGTTCTGATTTTAATGTTATGTGGACTGGTTCTCATCTCAAACCATTTACATTAAGAGGTCTCACAGAATTTCAGAAAATCAATCATTTCCCACGCTCATACGAAATCACAAGGAAGGACAGATTGTTCAAAAATGTTCAACGAATGCAGCAAATTAAGGTAGTTCATAGCATGACACACACTAAACAAATCAAATATGTAAAGACAGAATATTTACTCATCTTTATAGAGTTTTAGAAATTATATTTCCATATTCATGATTTACATAACAGTTATCGTTCATTATCACTGAAATAGTATATATTTGTTTAGGGGCCAGCTGAAGGACGCCTCCGGGTGCGGGAATTTCTCGCTACATTGAAGACCTGTTGGTGACCTTCTGCTGTTGTTTTTTTGTATGGTCGGGTTGTTGTCTCTTTGGCACATTCCCCATTTCCATTCTCAATTTTATTGAAAAACTGGTCATTACCGTGATATATGGACTGCCCACAGGACCATGGTATTGGCTGAGACAGCGATAATGACTGAGCCAAAGGCGAGGTCATTATCGCTGTCGCAGTCAATACCACCGTCCTATGGGCTGGCCATATATCACGATAATGACCAGTTTTCAATAACTATTATGTATATTTTATTGAGAAACTATGTTTTATAAAGAATTCATAGAATTAAAATTCAAATTGTTGAAAGTAACCTCGAGATAATGTACGATTTCTTTAGGAAAGAGTGAAGACCGGTCATAGTTTTAGATATCTATATAAGTCACTTTAATATTTGAAATACAAAATAAAGTTTACTATAATTTCATCAGTAGCAAAACGGTCAGTAGAGTTTTCTGCACTAGCAGACGGGTCTTCCATTTTCCTAACTGTAAACTGCAAACACGTCTGAATCTCGTTTTGTTTCAACTTCGTACTTTATTTGGCCTTTTTAACTTTTTTGAATTCGAGCGTCACTGATGAGTCTTTTGTAGACGAAACGCGCGTCTGGCGTATATACTAAATTTAGTCCTGGTAACTATGATGAATTTATTTACAACCACTGGGTCGATGCCTTTGCTGGTGGAGATTTACTTTCCCGAGGGTATCACAAGCCCAGGAGTCAGCACTTTTTGTGCTGACATGAATTGTCATTGATATGGTTATATTTATAAATTTACTGTTTACAAATTTTGGAATTTTTTGAAATACTAAGGATTTTCTACCTCAGGCATATATTACCTTAGCTGTATTTGGCAAAACTTTTAGGAATTTTGGTCCTCAATGCTCTTCAACTTCGTACTTTATTTGGCCTTTTTAACTTTTTTGGATTCGAGCGTCACTGATGAGTTTTTTGTAGATGAAACGCGCGTCTGGTGTATATACTAAATTTAGTTGTGGGCTCTCGATCATAAAACTTTACTCAGTACTTCGAGTACAAAATCAGTGCTCGAAACACAAAATCCAGTATTTTGATTGGTTGATTCTTGAGTCTGAGTACAAAAATAGTACTCGAAAGTTTTATGACTGCAAGGCCTGGTATCTATGATGAGTTTATTTATTACGGAACGTCACTCAAACAGACAAACCACACCCCACCGGCCATTATCATGTAAAAGTCTGTTAAGACCGGTTTTCCGGTCCGTTTTGTTCTGTTAATGACCGATGGAACTTATTACTGAAGAATAAAGAATGTCATGTGGCCTCTTTTTATCCAATAAGATAAGCTTATTCTTAACCGATATGAAATAATGTAGAATAGTCAGATTTTCAGTTTTTAGGATTAATTGATATAGTTGGTTTATAATTTGTAATATCAGATTTTATAAATAACAAAATTTATAGACAGAACAATGGTTGTGTATAGCTGGGCTTTGTAATTCGTTTTTTACATGAATAACAGAAGCAAAAAGTTAGTACTGTATAAAAATGAAATACTTTCATAGCATTAAAACATCAATATATGGAAAGCATTTATGTGTATAATAGTTCGTTAATTTTTATTTGACTTTTTCAGGGTGTGAAACATTTCGATTTCATTCCTCCAAGTTTCATTCTTCCCAGTGAATATCAAGACTTTTGTGGTAAGAACTTATACATATTACATATAAGATTAAAAACAAACTGACATGTCAATCTTCTTGGACTTCATGTAGAAATAATTATCATTTTAATTAGATAATACATCAATAAGATAAAAAAAAACTTAACTGAAATAAACAGTGACTGTGTTTCTTTAGACACCATAGATAAAATGCATGAGAATATGACCATCATTGGGAGCAATTCTGTATTTCAGCTTACCTGGAACACAAATTATGCTATAAATTAGGTAAACCTGATTATTTTTATTTGTGTAGCCTAAATCATAAAGACAATGATACTTTATTTTTCTGGTTATGGTAAATGATTTTTAAACTGTCAATTTAAAAAGTAAAAGAATAAAAAATGATTTTTCTTATTTATTGGAATCAAAATTATTTTATAAGTTAAATATAGATAATAAGTAAGACTGCTTTACATGGCTAGCCAAAGGACTATGTCCTTTTTCACAGGTAATACATTTGTACTTGATTGTCTCTTACTACCTTAGAAACACACTTGTAGTATTTGAAATTGAAAGTCAGTAGATCCTAATGTATATCTCAACAAATTATCTGACTTTAATAAATCACTCTTTTGTTTATTTTGGAGTTACTGTAAAATGTGAAAGAATAAATAATTGATAAAAGTTTTAATATATCTAATCTTGTGAATGTGTTTAACCCACGATAATTGGATTAAAGGATTGAGATAAGACATTTAGTCAATTTAAATCGATAACTGTTTAAATAATTATTTTGTACTGTGTAAAGTTAATAAATTATACATGGTAAACATTAAATAACAGAGTCTTTCTGGAATGAATTTTGTTTTGAAACATTTTGACATACCGGTATACATTTTAGAGTTGTTCATTGTCGTAGCAGTAAATTTGTTTTATCCCATAGCTAATTTTTGGGCTAATATTATATTGATATATTGGTATCATTGTTCATTTGCCAACATTCATTATTTTTACATAATCTTATTCATTATTTTGCAGATACTGATCAAAATCTTTACACTTATTAATTTTGGGAATTGTTGTCCCATTGCTTAAAAAAATAGGGAAGAAGGGGCGGTAAACAATGGTTTTACTATCATGCCTTGTATTTATTTTTCATCTGCCTTAAAAGCCAATTTTGATAAATTTGATTTTAAAAATCGCTTTCTTCAGAAAGATTGAGATGTAAGAGAACCTATTCTAAAAGATTATTATGGCAATTTTTTTGGAAATGTATGACTTTGACTCGTTATTTTGCTTAATAGGTCTGATATTATTGTTGTAGTTGTATGGTAATATGCTTAATCATTTGTGATAATTTATAGGCTTCTTTTCAAAGAAATTGTGCTATTTATAAAGATTTTAAAAAGTATTAAGTAAAAGAGAGGTGAAAGGTACTATACTATATGCAAACTCATAAGTTGAAAACAAACTTTCAAATGAAATGACTTATTTTGAGTTTGCTGTCCTGCTTTATCTGGAAGCATATTTTCACACAAATCATTGTCGTTTTTTGATCAAAATACTTTTATTTATCCGGTGTAAATATTTTACAGCTTGTTTCTTGAGAGAGAAAGGAACCTGGATTGTTAAACCAGTAGCATCATCCAGAGGTCGAGGTATCTTCCTTGTAAATCATGTATGTATTATGAAAATACTGTCTACTGTTAAATAAGATATAGTATCCATCATAGTTAATTCAGAGTTATTAGATATAGTATCCATCATAGTTAATTCAGAGTTTTCTGTATACTCATTATAAGATAGATGTGGTTCTCCTATAATATATTGTAGTGTTAATGGTCCTATGGATTCTGTATTTACAGATTTTTAACTCTGTTCTGGGACTATTTTTTTCAAAAATTCCTACAAAAAAAATTATTTTCAGCTGTGCCGAAACATTCTTAATATTTTTATGTCCTTAGTGACAGGGGGGATAAAGTGTAATCCTTGTCTGTCCTGGCTGTCTGTCTCATACGTCCCCAAAATTGGTTTCAGTTCTGTAACAATAGTTTGTCTTGATCAAAATGTTTTAAGACTTATACACAATTTTTGTTACCACAAAACACAGATCAAGTTCTAAATTGGGTGGCAGGGTTTTTACCATTCATGAGTTATGCCCCTTTAAAAACCTATAAATTTCTGAATTTTTTATTTTCCGTTTTCTAACTTTAAATTTCCTCAACCAAATGTCATGAAACTTATCCAAAATGCTTATTACCACAAAACACAGATCAAGTTTGAAATTGGGTAGCATCGTAACTTTTACTATTCTTGAGTTACATGTATAAATAAAAAAATTGCTAAAACTGTCATTTCTGTTCTCTAACTTTAATTCGCCTCAACCAAATGTTGTGAAACTTATACACAATGTTTATAATCACAAAATAGTCTTAATGATACATGCATATTAACAAGCCCTTAAATTAAAACAAAAAGTGATTACAGATGTTGAAATTCTGATTTATTCATAGACAAACTTGTATATTTTTCAGCCTGACCAAGTTCCTCTTGATGAGAATTTAATTGTTTGTAAATATTTAGGCAATCCATTACTGATAGATGGTAAGTTTATCTACTACACGATTCTGTTCTGGTGTATTTGTGTGTCTAGATTTTCATTCTATTGTATTATGAAATAAAAAGATATGGTCACATTTACATGATTTCCAACTTTATTTATATAGAATAATTTTATGTTTTTGATACTGACTTTATCAGCAAGAATATCAAGGAAACCCACTAGTGTGTGCTGATATTCATTCTTATGATGCCAGTTTAAAAAATAAAATGCCTTTGTTCTCTTTATTGGCAATTTGTTATAACTGTAGGTTTTTTATGTTGAGAATATGAAGTAGAATGAAATAGTTATTATAACTACGCAAACAAAATGTTTGGATAGTTTTTTGGTCATAAGAATGATGTCGCGTGCATTCCATTGATAAATTGGTGCGAATGGACTTGTGCACTCAACGTCCCAACACTTATACATGACATCATTGCCTAATATTTTGAGTATCAAGCCCTGTCTATTATCTTGCAAATATAAGGCAGTAAGATTTAAGTAAAAATTTACATATTGCAGATAACAGGAAATGTTTATTATGCAAGGGCAAACATTTTATTGCTGTTCTTCATCTCAAATATACAAATGAATCCAACTGTCATATCTTTAGTGAAAATTCAATGTATATATCTCTTTTGATTATTTTTTTGTAGGATTTAAATTTGATGTCCGGTTGTATGTTTGTGTGACTTCGTATGATCCTTTGACTATTTATTTGTTTGAAGAAGGTCTTACAAGGTAAGTTTTTTCATAAATGTATCTTACTATTACAAGACATTTCATCTTCCTTGTAGAGATATAAGGTATAAAATATATACTCTCAAGCTGGCAAAGTATCAGAATAGGTTTAGGAAGAATAAAGTAAGCAATAAGCTTTTGACATCATACTCTTAAAAGCCCACTTTCTTGCTGTTTTTGGTAAATAGAAATCCATCAGTGATGTTATAATCTCTTAGGGAAAGGCTCAGGAATTTCTCCATTTCATAGTGGAACATTATTTCATTCTTTCATGTCATTTATTATCGAGCCTGCAACTTTTATCACAGAAAGCTCAACATACGGATAGTGATCCGGCAGCGGCGGTGGCGGCGGCGTTAGCTAACTTCTTAAAAGCTTTATATTTTAGAAGGTATAAGACCTGGATGCTTCATACTTTATATATGGATGCCTCATGTTACAAGGTTTCCGTCAGTCACTTTCCAATGTCCTTGACCTCATTTTCATGGTTCAGTGACTACTTGAATTTTGTAATGTTAAATTCTCTCTTATTATAAGTAATAGGATAATTGTATTTGGTATGCGCGTACCTTGCAAGGTCCTCATGCCCGTCAGACAGTTTTCACTTGACCTTGACCTCATTTCATGGATCAGTGAACAAGGTTAAGTTTGGTGGTCAAGTCTATATCTCAGATACTATAAGCAATAGGTCTAGTATATTCAGTGTTTGGAAGGACAGTAAGGTGTACATTACCAACTGGCAGGTGTCGTCTGACCTTGACCTCATTTTCATGGTTCAGTGGTTATAGTTACGTTTTTGTGTTTTGGTTTGTTTTTGGGATACGATTGCTTTCAAGCAATCTGTAGACTTATACCAGTGGCTCAGAGCATTGCCCTCACGTCAATCGTTTTATTCTAAACATTAAGGAACAACTCAGATTCTTATGATTGTCTTACTTTAAAAGGTAAAAACAAACAAAGGGATTGAACTTTAACAACTTTCCTATAATGTTCTTTTCATAATCTTCATGTTTGATAATTCCATTGACTTATATGCGTGTTTTTAACAACACGGAAAATCAGAATTAAGCAGTATTTATCTTTAGTGTTTTTATAAATTTAGAAACACGTCAGAGGGAATTCCCAGTTTTGATAAAATGCGAGAGTTCTCTGAATTCCGATAAATCTATTTCTGTCATATAAGAACTGAAGACGAGTTTTTCTTATATTTTACCGTTATGAAACTGATATTTGAGATTGTACTTCCATAAAGAAATAGAGAACCATCTAGGTCGTTTAATAAACATTTAATATACGTTCTTGCTCCAGGGTTTGTTTTGGAAATTATGCGCATGCGTATAGATTTCTTGACTTCAAGGGGTTTTCGATTGAATGGTTGCTTTGGATTCCCCACTCAATTAATTAATTTTTAACTCATGGGATCTTTTCTATGTTTGTCTGCTATTGAAGGTTATTGTTGTTGCATAATTTTAAATCATATGCATCATTTAAATTAAAATAAATATAGTCCACATCGTAGAACACCCCTTCAGGCGAAATGGAGTCTTCCATATTATCGTTTCGAGTTGTCTCCCTTCCGGAAGTAACTTCCGTGAATTCTGAATCAAAACAATACGTCGAGTATTAGCTCGTTCTGTCAATAAAGTGTATTATATTAAAAACGATCGCAATTTAAACCGATAAATGTGTACGGAAAGGAGTCATGATCACTGACCCAAAGGAAATTAAATATTTAAAGAGTTAGGAATTGGGTTCCTCCTAGAATTAACGTAGGAAAATAGGTGATAAGATACGAAGTGAAATACCTTCTCTCACTCTGAGTCTCAGTGACTGCTGTGGAAAGTAAACTTGGAATTGATAGTACAAAAATAAAACACAATAGGCCTAATTACATTGTTCATACACTTTTATCCGGGATTGGCTATTTTGTAACTATTTTACATGTGCAGTTGAATTAGTTTTGAAAATAATATTATCCAGCTACATGTATACATGTGTCAATGAAACAACGGCAATCGTATCCCTCAGAGCAATCTGCTCTTTGATTCTTATACTGTATGCAATAGGCGTACTATATTTGGTGTATGGAATGATTGTAAGATGTACATGTCTAGCTGGCAGGTTTCATCTGACCTTGACCTCATTTTCATGGTTCAGTGGTCAAAGTTAAGTTTTTGAGTTATGGTCTTTATTTCTTATACTAAATGCAAAAGGTCAACTATATTTGGTGTATGGAAATATTTTATGATCTATATGTCTGTCCCGCAGGTTTTATTTGACCTTCAACTCATTTTCACAGTTCATTGCTCAGTGTTAAGTTTTTGTGTTTTGGTCTGTTTTTCTTAAACTATAAGCAATAGGTCAACTATATTTGTTGTATGGAAGAATTGTTACCTGTACATGCCTGCCTGGCATGGTTCATCTGACCTTGACCGCATTTTCATGGTTCATTGGTCAATGTTTAGTTTCCTTGGTTAATGTTAAGTTTATGTGACAGTTGTAATAAAGCATTATATTTAGGACTATCAACATAATATCAATGATTAGTAAAGAAGGCGAGACATTTCAGCGTGTGCACTCCTTTAAAAAAGAAATATGATCAAATAATATATAAAATACATCTTATCTAATCTATAAATCAAAGATGACCACTTTTCCTGGATCTTTAGATATGTGATTTCTTCAATAATCTATAAAACACATGTATCACCTGTAAATATATGATGTTTATTTTCGACACTGTTCACAGATTTATGAGGTCATATGGTTTAGATGCAAACAAGGGTCCGGAAACGGTCATATATGTCAGACATGACCGATTTGGAAACTCAAAAGTCCTAAATCATTTATTGGGATTTAGGTCAAATGTTATTTTTCAACAGAAATAATTTCGGTCATTTCGTTGAGATTGAGTTTCAAATCGCCATTTTAAACATATTTTTGTTTTGTTATCGATTTTATGTAATTAAACTGCCACTCCAGTAAAGTGTTATAATCCTGAGGGCCCTCCTAATAGCTATATTAATGCCTCGGGGAGCTATTGGCTAATGATCGCTAATCTTTTTACCTGTGTTTTTAATTCACACCTGGCTATTAATCACAAGCTCCAACTAATATTATAAAGAAATTAAAATTCAATACCAATTGTCAATTATGATTTAAAATTAAATTAAAACTTGATTTAATTTACTTAGAAAAAAGTTTTTTTCACTACTAACACACGTGCTTTGTTTACTATGATACGCATGTCTGAAATTCTCTTCCGCAGATTTGACACTAAATCGTAAATTTAAAATGATTTCTTGCTAAATTAAGCAAGTGCAACTATTTTCATTAATATTCTTACACTATTAAATGTAAAATATTAAAAAAAAAACGATGTTTTCCTGTGAATTTGATAAACAAAACTAATCCCGGGAATAAGTCCGGAATTGTTCGTTTTAGTATTGTTGAATTTCGACTTCAGAATCGAAAGAAACGTAAGCGATGACTGAGAAAATTACGATTTTGAGTCATTAAAATCATTTTATTCTTAAACTGCCTTCCCTTAATTGCTCTTGATCGATTTTAGGAAAATGGTAGGATAAATCATGAAGTAAACGCGATGCAACAGTTAAACAAGTTCGTTGATGCTACGAGTAGGAGCATACTAATGCAGTAATGAGATTTTGACAATCTGTTTTTGAAAAGGGGCACCAACTTTTAAGTTATATGAAAATGACCGAAATTAGGTGAAAAAATTTTCGGATCCTTGGATGCAAAGATGAGAAAATTAATTTAAGGAATATTCTTTTCCAAAGGCATGATTATTATTATATTGAAATTGAACACCTTGGGTTGATATCTGATTCTCACTCATTATAACACTTCAGTATTCAGCCAATTGTAGTTTTATGAATGCTTCTTAAATATATGTATAGTACTTTTTATAAAAGAGAATTTAGTCCTTTCATACTTTAATCTACAATTGTTAAATGTTTATGTTAATATTACTGTGGTAATTTCAGATTTGCTACAGTGAAATATGAGAAGAGCAATAGACATATACGCAATCAATGTATGCATTTAACAAACTACAGTGTCAACAAGAAAAGTGATGATTATGTCAAGTAAGTTTTAAAACAAGCAATGTTTCAGTTATCCTATAAAATTCTGTCTATAATATATTGTAGCCAAAAGTTTAACTATGCAATTAATTTTAACATGTACAATATATAGTCATCTGAATGATGGTTATAAGTCCGTCTGTCTGTCCATCCATCAGTCAGTTTTTCACACTTTTTTTTTTTATTCTTGAAGATATTGATTTGATATTTGTTGGTTAATTGTTTTATCATGACAAATTACAGATCAAGTTCAAAATTTGTTCTGAACTGATGATTTTGTGCAGATTATATAAGGGTCCTTGAACTTAGTAAACTCACTAAAATAATCAATTTTCTGCACTTCTTTTGGTCATTCTTGAAGATATTGATTTGATAATTGGACTTTAGTTTTATATGGCAAGTTACAGTTCAAATTTGAATTTTGATTTCGTCTGACAATTTTGTGCAGAGTTATGGTCCTTATATAACTTATAAGATTTATTTGAAAATGCACATCATATAGATGCAATAATCACCATTAAAGTTGCATCACAGATGTCAATTAAAGATTACTTGTTCAATTTCAGGAAATATTTTGGGTTATATGAGAGTTTTATATGCATCCTTCCCTTATTGGCTGGGCATTTATGTTTCTCATGTCCATCATTAAGTCGTTCAGTCATTCTGCAGGGTTACTTTCTTTAATCTTTGAGAAATTGATCTGGTTTTTATGCTCAAATTATGGACATAATGTTTTTTTGGTCTGTGGGTCCGTACATCAGTCCGTCTGTCCTGCTTCAATGTTTAAGTTTTTGGTCAAGGTAGTTTTTTATGAAATTGAAGTCCAATCAACTTGAAACTTAGTACATATGTTCCCTTTTATATGATCTCTAATTTCAATGCCCAGTTAGAGTTCTGACCCCAATTTCATGGTCCACTGAACATAAAAAATTATAGTGTGAGTTGAGCACCAGTCAAATATGGACACATCTCTTACAAATCAAGTTATTTGGGGTACAACAAACTTTTGCCAGAAGTAGGGCCCTTGGCTATAGAAAATTTCATGATAATCATACTTGTTAGGACTTTTTAAAACCTCCTTCAGTTTAGATATGGAACTGGGTTTGGTTCATTAGTGTTAAATGACAAATTTCAAAACCTAGCTTGTGTAACATGCTGGTTAACAGACTTTATACGAAATTAAGGCTATGGAAATTTGAAAATATCTTAAAATATTCTTATGCTGACTTTATTTTTGTTATGCCTGCACATCTGCAGTAATTTGACCACTTGAGTATAATTATTTCTGTTTGTTGTTTCTGGTGTTGATGAAGATTTTTTTTGTACATGCTATGATGTATTTGTGACTCATTTGTGTCTCATTGTAGAAATGATGATCCAGAAGTTGAAGATTATGGGAACAAATGGTCATTGGGTGCCTTGCTACGTTATCTGAGATCTCATGGGAAGGACACGGCAGGTAAGTTACCTGAGATTATAATACAAAGACAGCAATGCAATTCATTTATTGACTAAGAATGTGAGGCAAAAGCTACTACATTTGTGGAATTATTATTATATGTTGGATACCAATTTTTATGGATTTGGTTGGTTTAGGCTAACACATATTTAAATATTCAACAAAGTATGAATTTCCTATAGGTGTATATGGAAATTTGGCAAATCAAAGGAAATCAGTTTCAAATCTTCAATCCATGAAAATAAGTAACCACCAAAATAAACGAATCTGACAGAAGGTGAGATTCTTGATATCAAACATGTTTTTAAGTTAGTAGAAATCAATTCATATCAAATTTCATAAATATGAAATGATATCAGAAGCAGATTGAAAATAACTTAAAAGTAATCATATATCAAGGACATGTAAGGGAGGTACCTGAGATTACATACAAGGTACCCAAGATCAATTCACTAGGCAATTTTGGTTAAATATGAAAGATCACATGGAGTTCAATATCTAATATTCTACAATGTTTTATTTTACAGCATTGATGATGAAGATTGAAGATGTGATCATAAAAACAATAATCTCAGTAGAACTTCCAATAGCCACTGCCTGTAAAATGTTTATGCCTCATAGAGGAAATTGTTTTGGTAAGTTAGCAACAGTTATTATAATTTTCTGATCAAACTGTAGGACTATTTAAAGGATTTTTTAACCGTTATTAACCAGGTAGCTGTAACTTATAAACACTGACTTTCTAGAACATAATTAGAACATGTTGAAGTTGAGATCATTTGTTTTTCTCCACATTTGTTGAAAATTTTGAGTAAATTATATGAGAATATGACATTTTTTTTAAAATACTATAATATCCTACTTCTGAAAAAAAGCAAAATTTTGTTTAAGACAATATTCTTTTAGAAGATGACAATATTTACAATGACATTGACTCTGTTCTTCCCGTACTATGCATTTTTATGTTCTTGAATGAATTTTTTCCAATACAACAATTCAAAATTTAATAATTGTCTTCATTAGACATTTTAATACACATGTACATATATTATTTTCAACTATCATGTCATCTACATGAATGTTTTTTTTATATATTTTGTGACACTGTTTTTCAGAACTATATGGTTTTGATCTTCTCATTGATGATAACATGAAACCTTGGGTGCTAGAAGTCAACTTGTCTCCGTCCTTAGCTTGGTATGTATGTTGTTATGTCAACGTTCTGTGACTTGTCATCCACTCTGTAGGAGGTGATAAATTATATGCATGTTTGAATTTAAAACAAATTGTAACATAATACGGCATTTTTCCTTTGAAGTTTTTACGTGATAATCTTATTAATAGTTCGGTTTCTGAAAAACCATGGTTTAATATAAAGATTGATATGTTATTCCATAAAAAAGAATCATGACATACTTTGTCCTTGCAACTTCATGTAGATAGGCGGAGCTTGTACTATGGTTTAATCTGATAATTTTTATGTTAAACCATGATTTTAACTCCGCCTCTTTGTTTTACGCCGCCTTTTGGTTGACAGTTCAGTGAATGCACGAGGACAAGGATTTCGTTATATTTACAAATAGGATTTCTACTTTCTGGGACTTCCGTGCATGACTTCATAAATTTCAACCAAAACTCGGCCAGTGTTTCATGAAAAACAGAGAAAGCATCTTGTCCATGCTTTCAGTTTTAGGAACAAACAATTTAATTTTCTCGAGGGGGGGGGGGGGGGGGGCTGTTCATACCTGAACCGGATCATTTTTGCCAATGCATTTCATAAATGCAATACATATTGGTTTGGGAAAATCTTTTTTTAAGATTTTTTTTTATGACAAATCAGAGCCGTATTATTTTGTTCTAAAAATTCTCAGGCCCCAGATAATCAAGTGAACTTAAATCAAGATAATTCTATGTCCTTGGTTCCAGCAATATCCTTAATTAAAATCTATGCCTTCAAATTTCATGGCCATTCTTAGACATGTTATCAATGAATGAACCGACTGATTTTCGAAAAATTGTCTGGATCAATTTCTCGTGAGCGCGCTAAGCAGCGGGCTAGAACGACACTCCCACTGTTTTTTTTATTGGATAAAAAATCATCAGGCCACTTTTCAATGATGTTACACAACATATACACTACGCCTTACTCATTAACATATTTAAACGAACTCATCCTACAGATTCGTCGTTGAAATATGTTAACTCGTAAATAGCATGGTATATATAATACTTAATTTTTAATTTTCATACAGCAACAAACATAAATTATTGAAACACAGAATGACATATGATGCGTAAAATTGTTCAAAAGGATTTTCTTGTTTTATGATTTGATAAAATAAGAATTTTATAAGTGTTCATAGTAATAGGTCTATTGTGCTTATTTTGTATTTCATTGGATACATTTGATCATGATTAATATTCTTCTTGGCAGTTTTCTACTCACTAACTGACAACTTAGTGTATTCTTTTTTTTCTTTCTTTCTAGTGATTCCCCTTTGGACTCCAAGATAAAAACAAATATGATCTCAGATTTACTGAGCATGTCAGGTTAGTATAAATCTGTTAACAGCTTCAGTAACATTTCTAGAGCGTTATCCTCCAGGGTAGCTGCCATTTATTTAAATTTGCAAAATTACAATAGGTCAATGATATATTCATCAATGAAAATTAATATTTCTGTTTCTTTTTTTGTTCCCAGTACTTATAACACATAAAACTGACACTTTATCTATATTATTTATTAAGAGGATACCATTATTTACAAAAATATTGGACAATTCAACCACCAGCATCTTACTCAATGTGATACTTTTGACACTAAAATATTTACCATCAATTTAGAAAATATGGTTAAAAAAGGTGAACTCTGAACAAAAATAGTGCATTTAAAAAGAAAAGCAGAGACATGAAATGTATGCATGAAATTTCATTTTATATCATGAAACATCAATGAAAAAATTATATATTATGAAGTCATTATCATTTAACAAATATTATCTTTGAAGTCATTATCATTTAACAAATATTATCTTTGAAGGAATTGTTTGTCATGATCCTATGATGAGAACTTTACAACAGAGCAGAAGAAATCAAGATGTGTCCTCCAAGATGGGAGCCAGAGCAAAAGTAAGAACATTTTAACACTGACATGCTATCATTTGTAGTAGAAACATAAAATTAACCTATAGGTTTTACAAACCTTACACTGTACAAGATGAAGTGGTTTGTCACTGATCATTTTAGCGCACATAGCTAGTTCCTAATCAAAATAATTTGATATTGAAAATAGGATTTCTAGTTGCAGTCAATTTAAATTACTGATATTTTATTTTCTGCATGTTTTTTTCCTGAGTTAATGCATATGAGCAATAGTTAGGATCATTATGGTAAAAGCTGAATATTTAGGATAGTTTAAAATTTTAAATTGAAAGCAGAAAAATAAAGTATTAAAATGTTGTTTATATTTAAAAATAGATTTGATACGAAATTTCTTTCAAAATAAATACATTATGGATTGACTTCAGTTATTTGAGGCCTTAAGGGTAAGTTCTTTCAAGCTAAACATTATTGGCTCTAATGGTATAGAATTTCTGTCAATTAAAATGGCTTAGTATTAGCTGTATAGAGCCAAGTAACATTTATGCCACAGTAATCAATATTCTGCTCTTGCTGTGTTGTAAGGGGAAACCATTAAGTGAATAAAAATCGGGATATTAAATCTTTCATATCTTAATGATATTTTATTTGAAGTAGAAAAAAAATAAAAAATGGATACATGTTTATAATTTCATTTTAAAAATATTGAAAAATATGCATGTTATTGTATTGATATTTTATCTTTCATCCTACACCCACCCCACTCCCATAAAAACCAAACCATACAATTTCAACATTTTGCAATGTTTAAATGTTTTCTTGTGTAACAGCCTAAGTTGAAACATTTACTTCTTTATGTTATGGTATTAATGAGAATTGAATTTTCTTATAAAAGTGATAAGTTGAATACATTAAAAAAAAGTAATGCTCAGGTAATTTATTTTAATTGTTCTGAATTGCCAGAAAGAAAGAATAACTGGAAAAATAACGGTGAGAGGCCTATATAGACTATGTTTCTATATAACTTTTACTCTGACTTGCAAATCAGATATATCAAATTGAAAAACTTACATGCTGCTTTTCAATAGTACTTCATTCTTTTTTCTTAGCTTTTATAATAAAGAGTCACAAAATTCAACTTTTGTTAAGAAAAACCCCAAAATAACCAACTGATACATACAGTATATTACACATTTTGATGTATCTGATTGAGTAACATGTATTACTGTATAATAATTAAGAAATTCTATTATGTAGCAAGTTTGTTGCACGAATGTTTTCTTTAATTTGTGATATGATTTCAGCACCTCTCCCCCCTTATTTCAACCTCTTTAATTTGAATGTTATTAAACAGTATCTTCTTGATATCCCATGACCTACTGACATTTATATAACAGTTTAGGTCTAAAAGATCTCATGTTTTTTGCATGACTATCTGTTTCAAATCTCCAACTTAGTTATGATTATAAATTCTTTCTTCTCTGGTTAACAGTGCAATAAGTTGTATTTCTAATTTCGTTAACTTAAAACATTTTATATATTTCTGTACATACAAAATGTACTCTGGTCAATACTTTAACACTAAATTAGCATTTGATTCTTAAGTGCCTACAGCTGTTCCATTTAACCCACACTGAATGAAGGCACATATAAATGAATTCTTCTGTTGATATCTTTGTGTTCATGGCTGTTCCATTTATCTCCTACTGAATGGAGGCACATATAAATGACTCCTACTGCCGACTATCTTCAAAGTTTAACCTGAAATAGGGTATTGTCATGAAAAATCATTTTCTATAGTATATATATACAATCCATTTCAAAATTGATTGGCTTCCCTCTGGTTACTTTGTTTAAATGCCTTGATTAAAGATATGTTCTAAATTTAATGATGAAAATAGAGTCGTAAGATACCAATGGGACATCCAAAACTTTTTAAGTCCAAGAAATATTGATAATGCAATGGCAAAATGGGACAAACTGGTCTAATTTCTTTGTTTTTCTCCATTGTGGCTATATTTTGCATAATTGCATTTATTTTTAAAGAATTATTTTTGTTAAAACCTACTACAACACAATTGCTAACTGACAACTAAAAAGTCAAAAGCATTTATCTCTTAGGAGATATTTTAAACATATGTAGAAATATAGATGTTAATACATAGACATGCATGTTTTATCAATTTTTGCATGCAGAAATATTAGCTTTACTTTTCTATACTTCTTAAACCAGAGCTTTAGTCTTTAATATATATATATAGATACATTTATTGGATAGAATCAAAAGAGCTTTTGTGTTTATATTGATACACAGGATAGAAGGAAGTGGAGACTCTCTGCTGATAAGTTGTTAGAACCGAAGGAAGATAATAATTCGGTAGACTCATTGTTTAAATCTTTGGTACACTGATTAATACTAAGAAACATTTTATAAGTATTAGCAATTTTGTTGATAACATATCTCAAATGTATTTTGGAAGGGGCAGATTTTTTATTTCAAAAACCATATGAAATGAGGCTGATTAAAACAAAAATTACAAACAACTGATAAGATGTTGAACTCACAATTTTTTCATTTGTCCTTATGGGGAAATTAAATCTATTGATTAGCATGACAAATATGGAAGTTCTACTTCAATAACAGTTTTTAAGACACATTGGGTGGCAAAAATATTAGAATATTAAGAATTTCACGATAAATAACTTCGACTGATTAGATAAAAAAAAAAGCCTTCGACATTAATAAGAAACAATATTTATGAAATGAAAAGTTTCTTGGGATTATTTGATGTAGAATTTCTTTGAAAGCTAAGGCTTTGGTACACAATACAATTTCTACTTTGCTTGGTGTTGTGTTCTGAGTTCAAGTATATACTAGGGTATATTATTTATATGAAATGTTTGTCAGCATAGCAGTGTGTTTGCACATGTTTGAGAAATATATTTGCCTATTACAGTCAGTGAGAATGGCCAGAGATGCATACAATAGTGTAAATATTGTTTGTTTTTGTGTTTATGATAATAATTGTTTCATGTTAACCAAGTTAACAATGTCAATACATGTAGCATTCTGTTATCATCATGGTATATTATCATTATATGGAAAGTAAAAATGGGCAATATTGTTGTTGTTCCTATACTAAATACTTCATGCATGGTTAGATTTATTTAAACAGTTTGAATCAATTGGAAATTTTTTAGAAAATAAAACATTAAGAAAACTCTTTTGACAGCCATGACATGAGTAAATAATTGATGATTCTATAATTTGACCACACATGCCAATTTAAGGATTTTTTTGTTGTCAAGCATTTTTTGTTTGTCAGCTTGAATCCTTGCACATCTTTTATTCTGTTGTCATGAGGCAATGTTTTACAGATATAAACTTGGTGTGCATGTTTATTATGATGTTAACGTCTAATAATCCATGCCAGAATGATTTTGACCCAGATTTCATGGTTCATTGCACAAGAAAATGTTAATGAGAGAGTGGAGTATGATGTTCTGTAGACACCAAACCCTATCAGCGATAGGCATAAAAAGAGTTTCTAGGAGAACAGAAGCAAGGAACTCTGTCTTAAAATGAACGAGTCACACTTTAACAATGCTCTGTTAGCAGACAATACATCCTTTGAGGTGTTAAAGATGTCTATTCAGTTAGGCTGTCGTTATGTTTTTGTTTTTGTCTCATCAGAGTTTGTTTTAGTTTTTTTGTTAAACAAAAAGTCTTTAAAATGCTTAAAAACATTGCAAAGCTTTTGGGTTATTTTGTTTAAATTGTGGTTATAGATTATTTTTGCTTAATTAATTCACATGCATTATAACAGTTGCTTATTTTAACCCACAATTTATTTCCAGTCAGCACGATATCGCCCTTCATCTGCTACCAATGTGGTAAGTCATGTGACCTCTGGTGTTTTGTAATATCATAAAACGTGTCTCTCTTCATACACATTTTGTTGTTCTTGAAATTTTAGCTTAAAATGGGAAATGTTTTATTTTTATTAAACAAAATACCACTTATTACTTATAGAATTAAAAAATACAGATATTTTACTGATACATTTCAAGCAAACAAAAAGGTATGTGTATCACGGCTGTATTCAAATTTTACCTCATTCTTAAATGAAACATTACTCATTTTGTCTCTAAATTGATTTATTTAAAAACTTGATTAATTGTGGTGCTTTAGTAGCCACCATCATGAAGTTGAATAAGGAACAAACTGACTTTGTTATAAATTTTCTATTTAATTACACAGATTCCACAAACTAGAGAAGTGTTCTAAATATTTTTATGTTATTATATTTTAAGTAAAAGTCACCATTTTAAACATTTTGATAATGATATATTTCTTTCTTAGTATATAGAACCCAGAAAAGTCCATAGTATGAAGAGAGACTAGCATTACCTGAACTAAAACACATGTCATTTCATACTCATCAAATCACTGTAATCAGTGGAGCTTTAGAACAAAATAATCAGAATGATGATTGAATTAATTCTTTATGAAATTTTATTGAATTATAAATTTTATTTTATTACTGTAATGTAAAATTAAGAAGACTGTGAAATAATGATCTGTAAGCATTCAAATATGCTTTGAATTGTTACTTCCTATATTATTTCAATTGTTGCTTTTCATAGATTGGTATTAACTGAAATTGAGTGTTTTAAACAGACAACATTAGAAAACATATTGTGAAAATATATTTTTTATGAAACTAAGCTACATGGAGCAAAAATATAACCAGTTTAATACTGCACAGATAAAGAATCAAGTTTGAAGTATTTTTTACTTAAGTTAACAATTATTATATATGCTCACAAAATTTTAAATTTGTAACATATGTATTGTGTTTTTTTTTCCTCGTATCATGAAAATTCCCTCCTTTCACTGATTTTGATGAACATAAACTGTGAACAATTTGATTAAGAAGCAACATTTTGGTTTGCCTTTTTTTTTTAAATTTATTATAAACCAGTATAGATGAACTAACAGTATTGCAAAATATAAACTATTTTCTCACAAATGAGATTCACAATAAGAAATTATGTGATTAAAATTTGCCTGTTTATTTACATTTTTTCAATCAAAGTAAAAATAATTTGTGAAGAATAGAATGTATTTGAAATGCATAGGAAACATATGTCTGAACTTTTTAAAGAGAAGAACGGATACATATTCAAGTAGAAGAAAGTGTTATTGAAGTGGAAAGTTGTTATATTTCAGGATTCTTGGTATCAGTTACTGAGGGTTTGTACATTGATAGAAGTTCTGTAACATTTGGGCTAATATTTAAGCAGACATGGTGTTATTGTTTTCTCATTTTGATCATTTAACGGGAAACAAAAGTTTATTGTTTGTGGTGCATTTATCAAATTATTTGATTTTAAGGATTCTGGTGGGATATAGATTGAGTGGTTTATTCCATTTTCGTTATTTGTCACAGAAGAGTGAGAATTTTTTTAATATCAAATATATTCACTTCAAATATGCAATTACAAACACATGGTATATGGCTTATGATCAAATGATGCAGAACTAAAATTAATCAATAAACCTGTGGAGTGAATTATCTAATAGGCTGTTTCCTTCTGCATGCTCTATTATTTAATTGTATTGTTGATAGGGTCCCAAAATAACTGAAAGATTAAGAACTTTGCAGACTTTTGGGAGTCCAAGCCAATTTTTTTTTAGCAATTTCTTATATATTTTTCTTGTCCTTTATCATAGTTAATAAAATTACATTATGTGCATATAAGATATGACTTTTCTTAATGGCAAATAGTTATAGGTATTTAAGAAGCACCTTTTATACATTCTTTTTAAAGCTTTTTTAAAGGGCTTTTATAGTTCCCTTGGAAAATTTCCAGGATTTACATAGAGTTAGACAATTAGTGTACATCTATGACGCTTAGCCTGTTAGCAAGATGTTGGCTCGTTGCAGACAGCTACTTACAAGAACTTATAGTACTGTTGTCAAACTGTTGGTTGATTTAGTTTATGTATTAGTAACTAACAAATTGGTGTAAAGTGGAGCTTTAGATTACCATCCATTTTAGGAAGACATTGAAACTGTAAAACAGCTTTTATAACTGCATGATAAATAAGTTAACATTACTCATTTCCATTTCAGATTAAAATATAAGGAACTCAGTGGTATCTGCCAATAATTGTATCTGTTTCAATGTTTTATAGTATTTTGACTTTTGCACTTATTTATGGGTATATTTGCATGTTGAAAAATTATCCTTTTTTTTTCAAGGAAGGGTGTTATTATGACAAATTTCAAACTTAATATACTTATAATTTTAAACATATTTCTTTTCAGCAACGACAGCGACCTCAGTCAGCTTCAAGTACAGGAGGAGGAAGTAATAAAGGGGACAAGAATCAAAATAGCAATGCTAACAAAGGAATGGCAGGACTAAATAGTGATGAAATAAAAATTCTCAGAAGAATCAAAGAGGAGGATCAAAGGAAAGGAGGCTATGTGAGAATATTCCCTACGGCTGATTCGTGGGATATCTATACGTAAGTAGTAACTCTACTTTTTCGTGTAATTAAAATCAGGACATTTCTTAACCCTTTCCTCCATAATGACGCCTTTTGACGCCACCCCCTTTACTCCATAATGACGCCTTTCGACGCCTGTGTAGTGCCTCAGTCAAAACGTATTGCCTATGAACAAATTTTATCAGACTAAAAAACAATTGTATCCAATATACAAAGGATATTCATGAGAATATCTGACTGAAATTTTATTGATGAAATATTTGTTTTTGCAATGCATTAATACTTTAAACCTGATGAATTTTTTTTATTGAAAAAATCCTATGCGAATCAAGTGTGTAAAAAAAACAAATCCCATGGAGGAAAGGGTTAATAATACCTGTAGGGTGATGTTATTTCTCTTGAAAAAAGTATTCAATAGATATAAGAAGATTTGGTATGAGTGCCAATGAGAAAACTCTCCATCCAAGTCACAATTTGTTAAAATAAACCATTTAAGGTCAAAGTACAGTCTTTAACCTGGAGCCTTGGCATGTACATACAGTTGTCTATTGACACAAAAGTAAATGACAGAATCTTGTATTGAAATTTTTTTACAATAATAGATAAATAGTTGCCATCATTAGTCCATAATTTTAGGGTAAATGTCAGCTGCAAATAACTTATTTCAGCTAAATAATTGAAATGTATGAAACAGTCAAAATTGTTCACCAAATATTTAACTTTGTTGTTTTTCAGGAATTTTTTACAGTTTAACACCACCAATAACTTGATGGTTCATCAAAGATTATATCCAGAAAGGTATCTATGAACAGTTCTTATACAGAAAAATAAATATATGACTTTTATACTGTAATATTATATTGCATTTTGGAATTTTAATTGAATTTTTGTGTTCTCACCTGTGTTCTCCCCAGGATTTTTGGATAGCGCTGTGGTAAGCGTGTAATTTTTGACAATTCTCAGTAACTTTGTCTCGGCCCGCGGTTTGTTTGTAATTGATTTGTAATGTGTTTTTCTTATATTATGCTATTGATGTTTTCTCTTGTAATGATGTCCTCATCATGCTCATGGAAGTTACCCCTTTGTTTGTTAATGTTATTGTCTGGATATAGAAGAGTCTTTTTTTCTCCACTGTAAATTCATATAATCCTCATATTATCTGTGTATAAACCCAAGGAGAAGTCTTTTTCCATGACTGCCTATGTGAAGATTGCTTAGCACTAACAGGTGATGTTGTAGAACATGTAGGACCAACAATAAAATCAATGAAAGTCATTGTCAGCTGTTGTGTTTGGTTTTGAAACCCACTGTAACATTGTACTGTTAACCTTACGATGTTTGACAGGAATTGACATTTTTTAGCATAATGATTTCTCATTTTTCTTACCTTAATGTTTTATAATATTCATATGGCTTCTCCAAAGCTGGACATTGAGAAAGTGAATTTCTCAAGTCTGGTATTAGCTTGGGGTTTGTTTTTTCTAATCATATCCTCTCAATTGTTTTCAAATGGAAAAATTCATTACTGTAGAATTGCTGACTAAACAATTATTAGTTTGAATAGGTGATAATTAATACTTCAAAGACTTGCTCATTTTCGGGTTTCGTATGGATAGTAAATCCGGCAAATTGTAACAAACCCCTGTGTTTGATCGTTTTTAAAATCATCGTTTGATCCAAGGTTGTAAAATAAGTTTGTGAGTGTCGTTGGGAAATGCGGTCAATTTATTTCATCTCATTTCAACCATATATGCCTCTATATATTCTTTTAATTAAAAAAATAGATGTCAATGTTGAAATCTTTATTTATTTTGATCTTTTGTAAAATTTATTAGACTGGTCCCGTGGAGTTACTTAATACAACGGAAATAATTCATTCAGAAATAGTAAACCAGTCGATCACGTGATCCGAAGTGAAAAATAAGCTGGAAATTTGAAAAACTACGAAAAAATTATAGCGACACGCTTGCGTTGGATAGTGCTGCCGTCAGTGCAATAGAACATCAGGAAATTGGGATAACGCTAAAACGGCCTGGGGAGAACACTGCTCACAAGTAAAGATTTTAGTTTCATAAATATAATTTAATAACTATGAATTCAGAAATTTTCCTGTGCACATTATTTACTGCAGCTGTTAAACAAAGGAGAACATGTGAGAAAACTTATTGCGTCCTAAAAAATACAATAATGCTATCAAAATTAAAAATTTCTCACAATTTACTCAATAATTAAAAGATTGCAAACAATTCTAAATTTGCGATAATAAAAATAGAAACAAACATATGAATACTAGTGTCTGTATTTATTCATAATGGATAATTCTGGTTTTTTTTTAGACATAAGACTAGTGGTGTATCTTCCAGTGGTAGATCTGGGACCACATCTGTTGGTGCTAGAGCTAAGTATGTCTTTATATTAGTTCTTACTGCTTGGTCTTTATTACATCTGAAGGGTTGATTTAAATTGGGCTACCAATATCTTCAAAACATTTTCAAATTTTAGTGTAATATATTTATATAGATATTGGATATTCTTAGCCAAAAATATAAATTTAATTAGATGGTTCAAATAGGTACTGACTAAAATGAGTATCTTTCTGCATTAATATACATTTGTACATATCTGACCCAAAAAAAATGTTTATGTGAAAATGAGCCTTTTTGCATACATAGATTTTTCTGACAATAAATTTTACATGCTGGTAAAAGATTTATTTGGGAGACCCTGTCTTGAATTTTATCCAATCAACAAAATTATGGGGTTTGCCAGAAACTTTTTTAAAATCTTAAGTTATTTGGTATGAGATGAAGATATTGGTTTCCAGTCTGTGGTAATAATATTTTTCACATTTGCACATGCTGATTTTTTATACAGGAATATACAATTCACAGCATAGTAGTTTATGCATAACATAGCAAAAGGGATATTTTTTTTGGTGTTTTTTGTTCAAAGTTTAACTTTGATGGCTTAAATACCAAGTAATGAATCAGTATTTGTCCTATCAGTTTTTTGTTGTACCCTCAATGAAGCTGCAGAAAAAGGTTTAACTCACAGTTGAGGTCAATAACACTGTCATCGTAAACAATACTGAAAGTTACGGTTGTATTTGAGGTCAGTTTCAGAATTAGTTCTAAAATAAATCATTGATGATAAGTATCTTTAGCATTAATATCCAGAATAGAATATGGACCCAGTTATTGAAGCAGTTGTTACTTTGTTACAATCAGTAAACTACACTTGAGTTCTATTTTATTGTTCCGAAATTTTTTTATTTGATAAGATTTGTTAAAGGAGCACTTATGAAAGACCAATTATATTTATTGAGCTTCTTATTTTTAGCAAGATATATGTTAAATTACCGGAATCTTTCAATTTGGCAAATTCTTTTCAAATTGGCAAACATATCTCTGCTATTTTTTTTCATTGTATGATATTAAATTCATATGATCTTTGATATATAAGCTGTCAAGGTTCTACATGTGTACTATGTACCCCACTATATAAAATTTATACACTAAATATTTGATTATTTATATTGCTCACACACAGTCAAACTTTTATAAAAAATCTTTCTGTTGGATTTACATTAAATGCAAAATAAACTCCTTGATTTTAAACTGTATAAACCCAATATCCATACATAACAGTTGACTTGCATTTTACCAATGTCACTGCATTAGAGGGTAAATAAAGCAGTGTTGTTTAAAGATCTTATAAATAACAGATAAATTGGTACTTTTCAGATATGACCCAAGGTAATTACTAGAACTGAATAGATATTTTGCTAGTAGCATGTAAATCAAATACTATATTATGTTGGAAAATATGAAATAAAAAAATACTGAGAAAATATCCCAGTTTCACATGTAGATATACTGGTTTTCGACAAGTGTAGTAGTTGTAAAATTTAAAACAAGAGGGCAACAGTAATCAATTATGATAGATAAAATCAGATAATTGTTTTCTATGCCAAGTTTTGTAGTAATAATGGTAACATATTTCAAAATTCATAAAAAGCACATGGTACTTTTTTCTCTTACTGATAGTTCCCTAATGTATGCTCAATTATATATTTCCATCATAATATAGTAAATTTGATCAACTGAAAGTATAGTAAGAAAGAAAAGTTGTGTTTTTGAACAATTTTTTGTTGTTTGCATGTTATCAGTTTGATACTGAACATCATAAATCAATTCAATTGGATTTTACTAATGGTAACAGCTTTCCATGATCAACATACAAATTAATTAAGCATGTGGAGTGATTTGTGCAAAATATTAGTATACTTACTTGTGACATACAAGTAAAACATGCATTAGCTTCATCAGTGTGAATTGATTTTCAGAATTTCTTCTATTTTCCGCTCAAAGTAAGTAAATACTTCCACCAATCAACAGATCTAAATTTAGACGCATACTCACATTATCTTCTGTTCATTTATAACTGATTCACATTCTTTCAGCAAACACCATAAATTTCTTGCATGTAATAAGTTGCAGTATTTGCGGTAAATATTTTGAGTTTGTAGTCGACAGTATATTTAGTTATGACGTGTAGATGTTTCTTATTATTATGCTTTAGCTTTTATTCTTGGTGGATATAATATGTTGTTATATATATATTAGGTATAATTTTATACTACCATTACGTTTATATTCCTAGTTGTAGCTATTCCACTCTTTTATGAACTTATTTCACTCGAGAGTAACTGGATCAAATAAAGTACTTGATGACGTATTTGTAAAGAAATGTAAATTGGAAGTTGACTAAGAAAAAATTTTATATACCGAAAAAAAAAATCATTGTACATTATTTTCAAACAAAAGAGCATCTTTGATATAAAGGTATAGTTAAGAAATGTTTTAATGTAGACCCTGAAATTGTTTGTTTTCTTTAAAAAAAAAAAAATGGACATCAACATATTTATAATTATTTATTGCATTGACTAGACTGTCACAACAGCTATTAAGCTTATGTCAAGTGTTAGAAAATAGACACACTATTGGTACCAGTATTTAAGAATGAAAAAGAACTGCTAAAGAAACAAGGATAAGTGGTATGATTGAAAATGAGACAACTATGCTTATCACAGGTTAAATGATACATTTAATGTCTTCTTTGAACTTTATCCAATTATTTATTCATCTGACCTATGGGTTTATATTTCTGGTTCTGTCCTTTTCTATGTTGTGAGGCTATAGAATGAAATTCAAAACAGTGTGGCTGTGGCCATTGATTGACACATTAAATTCATCCATTGACTGGGACAAATTACGTGAACGTTTGTATGTAACGACCACTGTTCACGACGTACCTACGATAGACATTTAAACTGTGGGGTCACCAAAGGTTTCTTAGCGCCTTTAATTATAAAATAATTCGAAAAATTAATCAGGAATAACCTTTATGTTTTGATTTATATAATTGATATAAATCAAAACATCGTGTTTTATTTCTGATTAATTTTTCGAATTACTTTATTAAGGTGTTGAGAACCTTTGGTGACCCCATAGTTTAAGTGTCTTTAAAAAGTACATAGTGAGCAGTGGTCGTTACATACAAACGTTCACCTAAATTGTCCCAGTCAATGGATGAATTTAATGTGTCAATCAATGGCCACAGCCACACTGTTTTGAATTTCATTCTATTTGTCTTTGTCTACGCTATTATTATTGGTTACTTTCAGATTTTGATAGCTCCTTTTTGTCATGTTCTTCAACTCTGTCTGTTTCGTGTATACCATGTTAACCATACATAACAAGCTTGTAAGAGAGAATAATTAAAAAATATGTCTTATAAATAAATTAAATTTAGTACATTTAGTATATTAGTCTTTTGATAGATCTGTCCAGTAGCTAAGACAAATTCAAATAGTAAATGCATTTATGTTTACGATTAGGCCAGGTATTTTTTTTTTTGCATTATTCCTGTGTCCTCAGTACATTAGACAGTTAAACCTTCATTGTTACACAACCCACATTTTTTGTCTTGCATAGGTCAGTTGATGGGGTTCCACTAGAGGAAGGTCCATGATCTTAAGTATAGCACATCTTATTTCCATGGTTATTATTTTGCTCCTCCCCTCAGTCATGAAGCATTGACCTTTAATGTTTCCCACAGTTTCAGAGTTTGTGATTAGATTAGTTTAAGATGAACCACTTATGTTAAGTAAATGGTATTTGGTATGCAGTTTTATAAGCATTTGCAAGTCTCATTTCCACAAAGATCATATGGCCCCTATCATCATGATCCATCATGGTTCATCGTATATATCATTGACTTTAACTTTTGCGTACTACACAAGTGAAAATTTAGAACTTATGAAAAGTACATGGTATTTGGTATGCAGTTTTATAATTATTGACATTTCTTTTTCCATGGAGGTGATTGTGCCCTGTCCCTTTAGTCATGGTTCATTGACTTTGAATGTTTTGCATGGTTTACATGTTTAGATATTGTCATTTCACTTTCAACATTTGTGTTTTACTATCAAAATTTTAAAAAGCTAGACATATCTATGTGTCAACAGTTTATTTTTATTACCAAGTGAAAACCTCGGTGGGTTTTACAAGTGATATACCTCTATTATCATTGTTGTTGTGAAGATACATGAAGAGTTAGCAGTCATTGTACATTTGTAGCATGTAAATATTGTCTGGGAAATTTCTTTGTAATAGAGTTATTTTGTAAGTTAACACTACTCCCACCGTAATAAAATACTGTTTGACACATTTCAGCTGAATGACATGAAAAAAGAACAGTTAAAAGTTTGAATTGCATAAGAATGCATCACCATCACATGGAATGTTATTCATTTCCTTTCATCTTAATAAAATTTTGTCTTTCTATAATCTGAGAGCACATTCTAATAACTATCTTTGAATATTTTAAAATTCTGTCTGTTAGTTTTCTGTCTGTTCACACAGAAGTTATACCATGTAAATTAAATCTTTACAAAATTATTTTGCTCAACCAGTTGCTTGTTAAGAAGCTTCAAGACCCCTATGTTTTTTGGTATTTAAAAACAACATGATATAAACTACATTTTGGCAAAGTCCTAAAAAAAATTATTGGTGTGAATTCAGACCCCTATCTTCCTGCAATCTAGTTTCTATTTCAGCAGATTACTATTGTTCTTTATGCTTGTAAATAGTTATAGTATGTTTATGAAATACAATGAATTTGATTTAATTATCACACATACATGTGATGCCTGTTCGTCAACGTTGAAGAAGATTTGTCTCAAACCAAAGGAAAGTATGGTTCATGATTTCTTTTAAAAATGTCTGTGTCTTTTCATGTTCAAATATTCATTTGAGTGAAATATTCGATTTATTTATTTTTACAGAAGTGCATATTCCTCACTTAGTGGTACATCTATCAAGTCAGATTCTGAGGTAAGATATGTTCAATAACTTTTCAGAGCATAAACATATTTTCTCGAAAAATAGAACAACATGCCAATGTTTTCTGCAGCTGTTTATATATGTGAATAAGATATTAGATATACAATAGAACACAAAAATGCAGGACTGCAAAGTCAAAGTAGATTTTTTCGTGTTCAGTTGTAATCAAATCATAATAGGCTAAACAAATTTCAGATGGCAAGTAGAGTCAATATGTCCAACTAAACCTCAGAAAAGCGAAGTACAAACTATAATTTAGCCCTCCTATCATTTTCATACAGAGAATGGCTCTTTATATTTTATATTTGAAGAAGAATTATCTTTATATAAGCAACAAACATTGCTAATTTATTTTACATGTACATTCATGTACTTTTTTGAACTTATATAAAATATTTATCTAAATTTTAGTATGCTGAATGTTATGCTCAGGCAATACTAAGGACTAGACAGTATGAAAGGAAGTTAGGATCTGGTAGACGTGGCAGACGCAGAAGGAGAAAAGGTATTTAATTTATAGATATGATGTCTGAAATTCATATCTAGTTTGTGCAAATGTTGGTTAGCAAAATATGGCCATTATTTTTCTGCAACAATAATGCTGATAATAGTCATAATAAGCAGTAGTATAAGCTAAATTTACCATTGTCAAAAATCTCCTGCAATCAAATTATTATGTTTAGCTATAAAGTTTTGTTGTAATTTAACTTGAAATATGGAAGAAATATAGTATTTAATTTGTGAAGATTTTAAATGAATAATTGACTTCTTTAAAAAAAAATACCAACAATAACAAGACAGCAATTTGAACATGTTGAAAAAATATCAACTACTCAATCAGGACTAGTTTATATGATGATACATATATAAACATTGTCACTGTTTGTTTTATTTGTTTTTTTGTGTTTTTTTTGGCATAGAAAAATGTAGATATTATGTTTATATGGCGGAATCATCAATTTTAATATCTTTCTTTATCTAGCGAGAAGGCGACCTAAATTAGCACAAGGTGTGGCTGAAGAAGATGGGGAGGAAGAGGGAGAAGATGAAAAAGATGAAAAAAAGTCAGATGATGAAAATGATGTAAATGATGATGAAGTCAAAGAGTCTGAATCAAAAGATGAAACCAAGAAAGAAAGTGTAGTAGAAGTTCAGGTTGAGAAGTCAGCATCAAAATCTGATCAGAGTGATGTAGGTAAACCCCCTAAACCACCAACTACCAAAACAGCAGTCAATAAGGAAGTACCAATAGAAATACCTGTGGAAGAGGAACGACCTCCAACTCCACCCAGAGAACCTAGATATAATGTGGTAGAACTCCTACAGAAGGGCTGTACTCTTAGGTAATAATACAAATCTGTCATAGGATTTGAGGATAGGAAATAATGTGTCTAGTTAATACCTTAAAACTTTTCTTATGTAATAGTTGAATTACAACCTTAGCCTTCCTCATTTATATAGAATACTACTGATTCATAGTTATTCCCCCAGAACCAGTTCATCCTGATTAATAATTAATATCAACTGTTTTATGAAATATGCAGTAGATTTTTTTGTGAGAGACTGATATGATATCCAAAATAACAGGTATCTGAAAAAAAAAACACAAAATGTGGCTCCATTATATTTGAATTTGATATCTGGTTAAAAATTAGCAATGTTACTTTAAGTGCAACCACAATTGTATGTATTTTTCAGATGCTCCACAGTCAGGTACAAAACAGCACTCTATTCTTAGAGATTGCAAGTGACACACAGTCTTACATATTCAGGATTTTTCTCCCTTTGTTAATTAAGCCTAATTGTATTTTCCTGAAAGCAAAGCTTTATATCATATGCTTTTGTACTATATTAAGAAGAATTTACTTTTGTATCATTTGGTTTAAAATTTCAGGCAATTTTGACATAGCAGACACATAATTATAAAATGCACTCAAAATATTATTTTAAAAATATCCGTTATAGTTAACCAAAAATATATGTCTTAGCAGACACATTAATATAAAATGCACTCAAAATATAATTTAAAAAAATATCCAGTTAGCCAAGAATATATGTGAAATATAAATTGTATAATTGTTTTTTTTTTTATAGTATCTTTTTGTTTGACAAGCATTTTGTGTAATTTATTCATGATGTCAGTTTCCTTGTAAAAGATAATTTGCTAAACATATTCAATACAAAGATTACCTGCATCTTATGTTAAATATTATACTCTCTGATCTTTGGACACTCTTACTTTGTATTATACAAGTACTCAATCATAGCACACTCTTGCCTGTGCAGAACATACTTTAGTCTAAACAGTGTAGAACATCTGAACATTTTTAGTTAAAACAAATTATTCTTTTCATTCAGTTTGCATTTACAGAAGCAGAAAATATTTTTTTTATGGCACAAAATATAGTGAGTCACTTGCATGATAAGAGTAGTCTATAAGTATTTTCTGTTTGCTGTACACTTCAAAGTGCTGGTAGATTATTTTTCAGTTGTTAAGAAAAAATACTGATATCTTATTTTATTATAAGTTTTAAGTTTTTTAATGTTGTAATGCATATATACTTCATATTTAAAGAATTATGCTATAGTTCATATATCAGTCAAAGCGCAGCAATAGCTTTTCCCAATGCTTGTTGAATTAAGTTTGTTTTAAGTGTTATCTTACTTGCTAAAAACCAATACAGACGTTGTGTTCTAACATTATCTGCAGCTATGTCAGCAATTTTGCCAAAAGGACAATTAATTGTAAATCGAATAATATTAGGCAAGATTCATATTGTGGCTGTCCGGGGATTATGCGCTAGATAGATGATGTCACATGTTCTGTTAGGGCTAACAATCCTGTGACCACATGAAGAACAAAGAATTCATATTTAGATTATTTAGGTCATTATATACATACGCATTTAATATGATATGTCCACAAAATTTGCCAGAATTTCTCTTATGCTTCAAGCATTAGAAAAGAGATATACATGTATACCAAAAGTTTATAAAAATCATTGTGCTGTGATTTTTTGCTTGATCCCATATTAACAAAATAGGATCCATAAGTGATTGTGACATAACAACAGTTCTAATGAGTTGTTCCAGAGTGACCTGAGTAAGGAACAAATGAAAAGTTATTAAGATGTTAATCAAGTTTGCTTCAAATCTTTGATGAATTTTCTTTTATATATTAAAATTAGTGCTTCTTTCCGATATCTTAGTATATGCATTATCAATACAAAAATATTACAGAACTTATAACATTTGTAATATATGTTTTGTTTACCTTATATCCAGTGTTCTACATTGCTCTTAGTTGAAATGGATCTATGTATGTTTTCAGTAAAGTACAAGCTAGATCAGCCTTTGCAATGTATTTAGTGAGAGTACAACAAAGATTGGTGACTGAGGGAAGTCCGTCCAGTCAGGATGATTCTGATGCTCTCAATGAACAGATGGTAAGATTATACTTGTAGAAAGGTAAGGTGATCAAAATCTTAAACACTGTCAGAAATTTCAAATTAAATAAAACTCGATTTTAATTTGTATATATCAGGTCAAATTCTTACCAGGACGTTCAAGCAACAATCTACACCCCAGGTTTTGTATCAAAATTTTATTTTGTGATGTTCGCATTTAACACTGTATTAATCACTTTCAATATACTGAGTAAAGAAAGTTAAATTTTAGGAGAATAGCAAGTGTCTACTTTTTGTCGAGCCTGCAACTTTAGTTGCAGAAAGCTCGACATAGGGATAGTGATCCAGCGGCGGCGGTGTTAGCTCACTTGTTAAAAGCTTTATATTTTAGAAGGTGAAAGACCTGGATGCTTCATACTTTGTATACAGATGCCTCATGTTAAGAAGTTTCCGTCAGTCACATGTCCAATGACCTTGACCTCATTTTCATGGTTCAGTGACTACTTGAAAAAAAAGTTAAGATTTTTTGTAATGTTAAATTCTCTCTTATTATAAGTAATAGTATAACTATATTTGGTATGTGCGTACCTTGCAAGGTCCTCATGCCTGTCAGACAGTTTTCACTTGACCTCGACCTCATTTCATGGATCAGTGAACAAGGTTAAGTTTTGGTGGTCAAGTCCATAACTCAGATTCTATAAGCAATAGGTCTTGTATATTCGGTGTATGGAAGGACTGTAAGGTGTACATGTCCAACTGGCAGGTGTCATCTGACCTTGACCTCATTTTCATGGTTCAGTGGTTATAGTTAAGTTTTTGTGATTTGGTCTGTTTTTCTTATACTGTATCCAATAGGTTTACTATATGTGGTGTATGGAATGATTGTAAGGTGTACCTGTCCAACTGGCAGATGTCATCTGACCTTGACCTCATTTTCATGGTTCAGTGGTCAAAGTAAAGTTCTTGAGTTTTGGTCTTTTTTTCCAATTCTATAAGCAATAGGTCAACTATATTTGAAGTATGGAGATATTTTATGATCTATATGTCATTCGCACAAGTTTTATTTGACCTTGACCTCCTTTTCACGGTTCATTGCTCAGTGTTAACTTTTTGTGTTTTGGTCTGGGTTTTTTAATCTATAAGCAATACATTTGTTGTATGGAAGTATTGTTAGCTATTCATGTCTGCCTTGCGTTGTCCATCTGACCTTGACCTCATTTTCATATTGTTCATTAATCAATGTTAAGTTTTCTTGGTTAATGTTAAGCTTATGTCACAGTTGAAATAAAGCTTTATATTTAGGACTATCAACATAATATCAATGTTTAGTAAAGAAGGCGAGACATTTCAGCGTGTGCACTCTTGTTATCTCTATTTCTCCTGACAATAAGAGGTTTTCTCTGGCAAAAAAAATAGAATTTTGATGATTAATAGATTAAATACATTGATTTATATTGAAGATATAGTTTGGATATCCATTCTCAGATTATGCATCCATTAGTTGAGCATTTATTATCTGTGAAATGATATCCCAACTAAATCTTTAATATGAATCAATGAAGTTAATAAAGAATTAATTGTTTATGATGATTTCAGACATTGTATATTGAACACCTATGTGACTTTGTCCCCTTGCCTCAAATACAGCTTGAAATTGATTGTTTCAGCAGTGAATGGGATTATATTATCATAATGTTTATATAAACTGTATATGAATATTATCATTTTATTCATTTACAGGACCTTGTGTTAAGATTTTTAAAGAGAGCAGCAGTAAATTTGCAACAGCCATTCAAAGTTGTTGTTCCAAGTAGAAAACTTCCCCTAAATGACAGACGACGAATTCTAGCAAAACAGTTGGGAGATTTTGTTTACATATATAACAAGGTTTGTTTACTTTCCATTACATTATTTTGCTCTTGTGCTAAACTAATACACATACATATATCTATATTCAAGAAATACAATAAAAATTCTAATGTTAAGTTTTTGTTGTGTTTGTGATAAATTTCTATAATGAGACCTTCATGTTTTTCACTGTATAAACAGTAGTGTAGGGAAAAAAGATAGTATATATTAATTCATTGTGATTTGTGAGTTATCAATTTTCTTGTATTAAATGGGAATAAATCATCAACTAATTTCATAAAGGCTTGTATGCAGACTTTGGCAAAACGAAGAAACCAAGTATAAACTGACAATAGATGAATCCACTGTAGACTAATTAGTAGTAGTATTATCTTGAACATTTAGCAAACTTTGACAGATAAATGTTTGAATGTCTCTAAATAGTGTTTCTTTATTACTGACACTATAACTGTTCTTGCATGCTGAAGATATTTTAAGAACTAACATTCTGATCTTTCTAACAAAAGCTTGCCTAAATCATGTGCATGCATTAGGACTTTCTTGCATGATTTGTTCATTTATAAATAATTCCATATATGCTCTGTTGCTTTGTTGTATTGTAAAAAAAATAATACTTCTAGTAATTGATTTAAACAAACAGAATTTCTGTTAGGCTTTGGTTTTATTTGAAGTTTCATATTTACAGTATGTTATTTGGAAAGTGTTTTTCGATGTCATGATTACATTTAAAATTTAAAGTGTTTACATGTTACTAAAAGAGTGCATGGTGATTTTTATGAATTTTCCAGATTTTTATTTCAAACAATTATTAACGAGAATTCTAAACAGAAAATTTATTTTTTAGTTTTAATCTGTAGTTGAAAGTAAGTTTGAGTTGGGGTTAGTTAATCAACAGATAGCATTTTAATATAACACTGAATTTCATATTTCTATTAATTGTATATCCTTTATGCCTCCATTTGTAGGACAAAGTAATTTCCACTCAAAAAAGAATTCATATAAAGAAGTCTGCTTGCTATGTATTTTTTTCAGTTTTAGTAGAAATATGTGGTCAACTTAAGACTACCTGTTATAATTATTGCCAGTTAATTAAAAAACTCAGAATACTTGAGAGTACTGAAAGAAATTATATGCAGGACTAGTAATAAAGTTTAATATTCAATATGAGTGGAAATTCTTTGTAGATATGACTTCAGAGGACCCATCTTCTATTTTCTATGTAGATGTAGAGGCTTATAGCTTTGTACTATGCACACAACTTTTCCTATATTTCAGCTGGTCAGACAAGCTCATCAGGTATGACATGGGTTATGGTTCTTGAACATATAACTGCTACTTCATAATGAGTGTACCCAATTTGTCTGTTTTAAAAAGATTTGCATGTTTGTAGTTTATCTAAAAAAATATTACTATAACATTGTATTCTTTTGCTGGAGGGATAGAAAGGAAAACTAAAATTACTTTCAGACTAAGTTGAACTTTGAATTTGATAAGTTTGCACTGATAGATATTTAGCTTATACTTATTGATATAACACAAATATTCTCATTATTTTACATGCCAAATATTTTTTCTGTAACCTTGAATATATCATTTGCTGGCTTTTAGTTTCTGTTTGATGTTTAGATTACATGTAGTTAGTGTAAGCTTATTTGTAGCACTGTCTTTACATTTTGTAAATTTGTCTTCCTAAATTATTATTTTTTGTGATATTTCATTTTAGATGAATTACTAATGTATGATGATTTAAGAATTTTCAAGTCAATTACAGGTTGCTTGTGTTGCACTGTATGCATGCATGAGAAAATATTAGGTGTTCTTTACTTATTTAGTCAAAGGTCACATTAGTTATACCCCTCACCTGGCATACATCACCCAAAGTTGTTTCTTGTTTAGAAATTCCAAAGGGGAACTGAAACATTTCTAAAAAGCCTTTCAAATTTGATTCCCCCTCCCTGTACCTTAACCTGCTAGCCGTTTGTTCATAATAACCATTTAATTAGTTGGTACCAAACATTTTTCCTTTCCCTTATTCTGTTTCTGATTGGCTTAAAGCTAAGAACTTTTTCACAATAATTTTTCAGTGTCCTGTCTCATTCTGCAAGTGCCTGTTCTAAGACAAAAGCCTGTAATTCAGGGTTTTTCGTTGGTTGCTGTATATCATATTTGTTTTTAGATCATTGTTTTGTAAATAAAACCTGGTAGTTTGTTTTTTTGTTTGAATTGTTTTATGTAGATATAAGTTAACATGGGTTGGTAGAAATAAGGTACACAATAATGTTTGCTACTGAATAACAACACATGGTTATAGTTGTCTATTTATGAACATAAATGTTTGTATACATATAAATCAAACATATGTATGTATTTGATTACCCCCGCCGTGGCGGATCAAACATATGTATGTATTTGATTTGTATACATATGTTTGATTTATATGTATATATTTGGCTAGCATATATTATGTTGGGTTGCCTTAGAGATTTTATTTTCTATACCTGAATTTTTTCACCTCTAGTTTTAATTCCCAGTGGAACTGGTCTACCAATGCTTCTTGTATTGGAATCACAATCGTTTGAACCTAAAAAGGGTGAAAAAGTAACTGATTGTCAGTGGAAAGAATAGAAAAATTATTAAAAAAAGGTACAGATAGTATTGAGTTAATAAGTATTGAGTGCGACAAGAGGCGGAGTCTTATAGCTGTGTAACAAAAACGTTTTTGTTCAAGTTGTTGTATATAAAAAAAGTGGTATTTTGGTAATATGTCTGTATATGTTTTGTTTTCAGGAGACTGAACAATTAAAGGTAAAGAGGTTGCAAGACAAGAAAGCAGGAAAAATTGCAGAAGCCTTTCCTAACCAGAAGGAAGTTCTTTGTGAGAAGAAATTTGAAGAGTTTGTCAACACAGCTAGGTAAAATTTGCTTTATCCCATTACTTTTATGACTTCGATATGTTATAATATATAATGTTAAGCAACCGACAATTAATCATACAATATATAATGCAGATGAACATTTGTTAGTAAAATTAACACTACAATTTAATGAAACGCGCAGAAAATCTGTAAACACTCAAAAATATTAGTAAAAGTTTTATTTAAAGCTAAAAAAGAGTGATTATAACATTTCATAAACTCTGGATTTAAATGAGATTAATAATGGTATCATGAATAATTTATATACCCCCGCCGTGGCGGATTAAGTTTTACCCTTGTCTTTCTGTACATCCATACGTACATCAGTCAAAGTTGGTTTCCCTTCTCTCACTTAAGTTTGTCTCATTCAAATGTTGTGAAACTTATACACATTTCTAATTACCACAAAACACATATCAAATTTGAAATTTGGTGGCGTAACATTAACCGTTCTAGAGTAATGTCTCTTTACAAATGGAAAAATTGCTGAATTTTTCGTTTCCCTTCTCTAACTTAAGTAAACCTCGACCAAATGTTATGAAACTTATTCGCAATGCTTATTACCACAAAATACAGATCAAGTGTGAATTTTGGGGGTGTCACTTTTACTGTTCTAGAGTTATGCCTCTTTACAAATGGAAAAATTGCTGAATTTTTATTCGTTTCCTTTCTCCAGCTTAAGTTTGCCTCAACCCTAATTTTATCAAACATATACACAACACTTATTATCATAAAACTCAGATCAAGTACAAATTTTGGTAGCGTCACTGGTACCATTCATCAGTTAAGCCCCTTTATAACTTTATATGATATGCAAGCTGTAGATTTACATAGATACTTTTACTAAAAAATAATCTTCTTTTTCTTAATTTGATAACAAGAACTACTTTGTTTAGGCCTTTTGAATTATATGAAGGAAAAATAAAAGATAAGAATAATTGCTTTTTGCAGTGAAAGTGAATTAGAGGATGTTCTTACTACGTATACAAAGATAAACAAATCAGCCAGTATATTCTTAGGAGGCAATCCTAAGCATAGCAGCAGTGATACATCCAACCACACAAAAGGAACGTCTGTATCCTCTACAACTATGGGGGCAGCTAGAAATCCTCAGAATGAAGGATCTAGACAGGTCTTATCAGGATGGGACGACATTCCTAAAGGTTTGTAATAGCAATTAGTGTTAGGTTATATAAATACCCCGGTAAATCTAATGAGTGAATTAGATGAACTTAAGTATAGACTTGTAATCTGCTTTTAGTCTAGATAAATAGGGATATGTTATTTTTGCTTCTGCATGTGTTCACATAAGGTAATGTGTTTCAAGTTGAAAAAAGAAACTGATCTGAAATGATTGACTGAAATAATTTGAAGAAATTATATGATCTCAAAAAGATATTATATAGACATGTTAAATTGTATCTTTCATAGGTTGGTCCAAAAGGCTGTAATTTTTTATTCATAGGTTAATGCTACAATAATGTGTGTTGTTTTATTCTCAATATATGACAAATTTATAATTTGAAATACCTATAGTAGGATTTATAAAAGAATTGTAAGATGGTGTCAGTAACATTGTGAATAGCAGTGGTTATCAAGTACAGCCTATAAATGAAGTATTTAAATATTTTTAAACAAAATATCTTGCCTAAAGTTGTTAAAAATTAGGATTATTCACTGTAAGCAAATTGATTTGAAAATATTTGTCTCAAAGGTTTTGGATCAGCTTTTGTATATATACCTTGATATAGATAGTACAAATGTCACTTGTCATAGCTCTGAACAATTAATGCTTCTATAGGACAATGTAATAAGTAAAGAATCTGTATATATTTATTAATATTCACAGTTATGTACCAGTTAAAGCACATATAAATTTATATGAAATATGTTTTGGAACTTATCATTCGAAAAAATTATTCAGTTTCATATATCAGCTTTTAGTTTTATAGTTCCTGTTAAAACATTTTAAATAACATATCATCTTCAGTAACAAGAAGTACAAAAATGAATCTTGTGTTCTCAAAATTAAACCCTGTTAGCATACATTTTATAGTACACTGTGGAACATGTATAAACTTTCTTTTACATTTTGAATGGTAAATCTCCTTTATTACACAGAAAATTGGACATTTGGTCCTAAAAAAAAAAATGAATTTTTCCACCCATTCATTTTGAAAATATTTTTTATTTTGGAATTGCAAAATTAAATTTCCTTTTATGACAAAGCTTTATTTTGCAAATGGTGGCGGAGAGGGATTTTTTGACACAGCTGTTTCTTAGCTTATTTTTTGAGAGATAAAATATCTAGAGAACTGAAATCTTTTTTTTTTTTTTTTAGCTAAAATCTGTAAAATTTATGACATTCTTAAGGGAGTTCGCTTCTCAGTTTCAAAGTAATTAACTTTTCAAAACACTAGTTTATATTGATAGGGGATTAATAAAGGAATCCAAAGAGCAAAAAAAATGTATAGGTCACCGTGCTTGTTTTCGAGATATTAGCCATTGAAATTTTGGCGGGAAAATATTCTCTCTTGACTTTTCATAGCTTTATCATTGACAAGCTGAAGTTCTCAAAAACTGTTAAAAAGTAATTAAAATTTTATAAGACTTTTACAGATGGCTTATCATTATACATGTAAAAGAATTACAAAAAGAAAAATGGGGGTCACCGGGCAAATTTTTTCAAGGCATTCAAATGGATAAACCAGAGGATTCCAAAAATCTGACAAAAAATCCAAAACATGACAAGCCAGCTTCCTTAAATGTTTTGAATTATTTTTTTATAAAAATTATCCTATTTTAAAAAGATCTGAAGCAAATTTTGGATTTATATTACTTGTCAAGCATTCTTCTCAAATATAAAAGTTTTTGACAGTCTCTTTAATTTTATGAATTAGAGTTCACTACTGTGATACCAGATATTTAGTGCTTAAACATTTCAAAGTTAAATATAAACTGCAAAGCTGGATCAGAGCCGTTTGCTAAAGTCATACTAACAATTTTATATCAACTACTAAACATGTTCATTTCTGTACCTGTAGTTAGTGGCACAGTGGCTTCCACAACCACCAGCGGCACAGCACCTACAACCAGTGAATCAAAATATGGTTCATCATCGTCTCTAGCATCAGAACAACCGCTTCGGTATCAAACGCCCTCACAATCTTCCTTTGCTAATGCTGTACATTGTTATACTCAGAAACTGACTACAAATAGACCTAGATCAGCTTCTACTAGTGGCCAAAGACCAGGTACATTGAAGATTGTTACATTAGAGAGCCATACTATATGTAGAAATAGATCCCTGCTGCTTTATTGGCAGATTATTCAAAATTTAGAATAGAACATTAATAATATGTTTGTTGTATCATTGTTTTAATGCCGTGTAGCTTGTCCTTACATTACAGAATTATAAATAGAACTGTTCTATACTTGTTATACTTTAGTTTTCTATTACATTTGATATTTTTAATACTGCATTTTGAACAGTCTAGAAGTTGGTTTATCAATTATCTTTATGAAGTAAAGATTGCTTTTAATATCACCCAAGTTTGTCAACCATTAAGAGTAAGATATAGTTATATTCATAATATAAAGGTTTAAATATTAAAATAACTTTTCATTCATATTTTCCTTTGAAATTTGATCACAAAGCAACAACTACATATAGCTGTATTAGATACTGAAATTTTCTTTAAGCCAATAGCCAGACTTTCCTTTAATTCACTGATACCTTCACAATCATTTGGATAAAGTTGCATTACTCATTGGGTTATGGATTATTTTTATATCATGTATAATCTCCACAACTGAAACAAAAACATAACTTTTTGACATTTATATTGAAATATTGATTTACTGATAATTTGTAGGATCTGGTGGAATGGGGGTCACAACTAGAGCCCACATGAGACCCATGTCAGCTGCTCATGCGAGACCAGTTTCTGCTTATGCCACAACAGATCCAACTGTAGGTAAGTCATCACACCTCTAACGTTAGCTGTTGACTTCATATGGTATGTTACTTCCTTCCCATTAACACATATCACCTTTTTTCATTTTTACACTGACAGCAGTGTTTTACTGGCAAGACACAAGAATCTGCTGAACCCTTTACAATTATTTGTTCAGGAGTTGTATTTGTATGTCAGCTGGCTCACTTGAGTCCCTTTTTTTTTTAAATCATTAATAATTGATTTTTATGTACTAGTTTATTAAGATTCAAAAACATGTATGTAGAATTAAAATATCCCTTGAGCAGCAATTGTTAAATACTTCATGAAATGAACGTTAACTTACTTTTTTGTAGATTTTAACACAAGAAGTTCCATTTCATGACAGAAATTCCATTTATATAATGCTTATATGATTTCATTATAAAGTTTATTCTCTTTCCCCTTTTTTACAGATTCCTACAATGATGAGGCTATACAGAATGCATTGCAAAGATTAGCTTTAAGACAACAGGCACGTCAATATTCACCATATAACAGTACTACAATTATTCCTCAAGATGTGGAATCTAAGTCTCGTATTGGTACAGCAAAGGGCCAGAGGCCATCTGACATGCTTCAATATAGGAGCAACTCTGTAGAAGACAATACATATGTTCAGACAAATGTAAATACATATATGCCTGCAGGTAGGACACTTGATAGTGCCCAACGAGCGTTTGTATCAGCTGAAGAAGTTGGAATTAAGTCTCGCCCTTCTTCAGCTGCATATCAAAGACAAACAGGTGATCACACAGGAAATAGTCAGACAGTTCAGTCTAACATCAATTTACAAAGTGCTAATGCAACTTTTAATAATTTTATTGATACAAATAGTGGCCATAATTTACAGAATGACTTAGCCACGGCTTATAGTCAAGTGACCGGTGTAGCACCACAGAATTATCACACTGCCTCACAAACAAGTAAACAATTCCAACTGTTACAGCAGCAACAGGCACTTAAACAACAGAGCAGGGTTCTGTTAGAACAGAGTAAAGCTAAACATCAGGCAATGATAGCCCAGGCTGTTCAGAAAACTAATCCTCCAAGACCAACCATGAGGAATATCAATGGAGAAATACATATTGAAAGTGCTATACAAAAGTATGCTCCAAAACCACCAATACAACCCGCTCATCAGAGAAAACCAACAGGGGTGCACAGAGCTCAAAGGTAAGTCTTTGAATAATGTACATATGTATACTTCAATATTGTCTTCATTCCAATTCCCAGAATGCACTTTTAATATGCTTTTGGTATTATGAGCAGTATAAACAGATGTGGTGTTGTTCTCCAACCCTTCACTGCACTTAATGATAAATATTGTAAATGTAAATTAATTGTTAATGTAAAGATAAATTCATACATGTTTGTTTTATTTAAATGAATCATGTGCAATCAGTTCTTTTCTTTTCTTTTCTTTTGAATTTTATATGTATTTTACTTTGTGCATGATTTGTAAGATAAATGAAATTGAAATAATTATTGTTTATGTTTAAATTGCATGATTTGATATTTGGATTATACACAGTGTACTTCAAACCTAATCTTATATAGTCAGGGAAGTTCAAATAATAAGTGCATGATATAACAATATGCTTGTCATTAAAATAAATTGTATTCTTAATCTTTAATTTCGTAACAACAATATATTTGGGGGTGAGAGTACTTAAGTAACCTATACATGATTTGCTCCGTATCAGCTCTTTTATTTATTTAAATTTAGTACAATAAATATGAATATGTGACAACTGGCAAAAGAGTAAGAATGATTAATAGAATTTATGAACAGAGAGTACTTAAGTAACCTATACATGATTTGCTCCGTATCAGCTCTTTTATTTATTTAAATTTAGTACAATAAATATGAATATGTGACAACTGGCAAAAGAGTAAGAATGATTAATAGAATTTATGAACAGAGAGTACTTAAGTAACCTATACATGATTTGCTCCGTATCAGCTCTTTTATTTATTTAAATTTAGTACAATAAATATGAATATGTGACAACTGGCAAAAGAGTAAGAATGATTAATAGAATTTGTGAACAGCGCTTTATGTACTAGAATATTACTTGCAAGCGTGAGTTCTTTAGATGTACTTGCAATTACACTTCTGGTCTTACTTGCCAGAGGCAGATTTAGGGAAGAGGCAAGGAGCATGGGTCCCCCCTTATGGAGCTACATTTATGGTTAATGCAGAAGTTTTACCTGTTCTACTCCAAACGTTGCCTAATTCTTTGAGAGGGGTTCTTTACAGAACACAGGAATAAAACTTATAAAGTTGCTATCATAAGAAAAACAGATACTAACCCCAACATCTTCTATAGTAAGAAATGGGCAAACAAAATACAATAACCTTCAATATGTTTGAGGAAAATATTGTTTGTAACAAAATGCTTTGGTAAATGCATAAATGCTGTAATTTAGAACTAAAAACAATACCTGACTATATAATATAACACTACTTGTGTATACAGGAAATGCAATGACTTGTACTATTTTTCCTGCATTGCAAAACTTGCAAATTTCTGCTAAAAGAGGTTTATTCTAGGTACAAACTTAAACATCTTGATTTATTTAAGAAATAAAACCTAAAATGGAGGTTACTATTTTAAGAAATATTACCAAATTAGCAAATGTAGGCCATTTTTAAAAAGAAATAAATCTTTATAAGCTAATGTAATCCATTATTTTAGCAGTTGATTCTTTGTCAACATTAAATTGATCAAAGGAGTTTTTTTTTTCTTATCTGCTTTTGTTGAAAAGTTTTAATTTCTGGTTAGTTGAATTTACATCCAGTTTTTGGCATTGCAGGAAAATTTGCATACAGACTATTATGTTTGCATGTTGGCATCACTTAGAAAATATTGGAGCTTTATGGAGCTTATTTATTGATCATAGATTAGTGCTCAGTAGTTTTCCATAGTCCAAGTATATTCAGTAATTTATATTTACTGCTCAACTGTTAAGCAGTATGTTAAGATGAAAGAATCATCCATGTTATGATAAAAATTCAAAACGTCTAACTTTATCAATTTAAATATAAATAATTTGTTTATGTCATATTCTTTGCTCTATTCAACATGGGTAGGCATTATATTTGTCAGTATTTTACCCATTGTGAACACCAAGTGTCAAGATATTTACAAATATAATGCCTACCCATGTTAAATGAAAAAAGCCAGGACATAACTGAATTATTTGCATTTTGTATCATTTCGGAATTGAATTGTTTATTTTTTTCATATTGAGGTAATTATAAAAACTCACGTTCATGTCAAAACTGTTCAAATTAAATTTACAAAAAATGCCTATAGAATTGGAAAATGTGTTTTTGGTTGACATCTCAAAAACTGCTTATTCTTTAGTACTGCTATAACCATAAAGCTCTAATATATGTGTGTTGTTTGTGTTTGGCTTGACACCGCATTATGGTGTGCTTCATATATTTTGTTGCTAGGCAACCATTGACAGAGGAATCATTGACTTTTAATTTCTACAACAGCCTCAAGCACAACCCTAATGTTGGATCATCACGACCATCTTCAGCGTCAGGTATTCATGGTGTTATGTATTGTTAGTTATTAATATTTGCATTGCCTTATCAAGGTTTCTCAATATATGTTAAACTTAAGAATTTTATTTTTTTTATTCGTTTACTATTTTTTGTTCATTGTTACAAGTTACAAGCTGAGGTAAAAGATTCTTAATGCTCTTTTCTGTAAAAGAAATGAATACCAAGAAAATATGGTACAAACAATAATGAGAAATCTTGGAATGTGGCTAGATAAATTCTTATCCTATCCTGTATTGAAAGTTTCCTATGAAGAATCCTTCAGTTATATTGAAGGAGTCTCAGGTGTTTTTGATCCTATATACTATCAACAGCTTTAATAATTTTAACAAGAATTAATAAATTAATGTCAAAGACAGAGACAGCAATATGTGTTACAACTGCTTTTAATTTGAGACATTCAAAATTTAAAAAAAAAAAAAAAGACTTCAAAATGGTGGGTGATATTATAGATATGGATAAGGTTGCTAGTACTTGTATAGAAATTAGAAAATGATATTAAATTAAATAAAACCTGTTTTACAAATCATATTTTAACCTGAAATTTAAAAAGCTCATTCCTCAAGAATGATATAAAACAGGTTTCATTTAGTTTCCTCAAGAGTTCAGATTTCATTTAATTGCAATCAAACTAAGAAAAAATATTGGAACTCTACATTGAAATATATGTTTTCGTTTCACTTGCTAGAAATATTTCCCTATTGCCTCTATTTCACGAGAATTGATTCTTTTTTTTTCAATCTGTGTAACTATGTGTTATTTGAGAAGAAACGTTAAACCATGGCCATTTCTGCTTTAAAAGATTGTGCAAAATTAAGTTAACCCTGAATTGGTGGTCCCATTAATTGGAAATTAGTGCACTCTGTCATTAGGATCTAACTTTTTCTTTTTATAAATAACATGTTAAGTATGGGTTCTAAGCAAAGAACAATCATAAATGAATGAATGGTATTTTATCAAAAATAGGTTGATTGATAGGTATTTAACACCACTTTCAACACTATTGTGCTGTTTCATGGTGTTTAGTTTTTTATTGGTGGAGGAAGCAGGAATGCTCAGAGAGAACTATGACCTTCGGTAGGAAAACTGACAATCCTAGTCAATTAAGATTGGAGTCCAGGGAACTGCATAAATGGGGTTCAAACTCACAACCTCAGTGTTGACTGGTTATAGAAACAGTTGTTGGACTACTTCAACCAATCATCCACTGAGGCCTCCAAAAAATATGGTTGAAGATCCACTGAAGTTCCCTTTTTAATTATATCATTGTCCTGTTTCTATATTTAAAGTTGTCTTTGATATACATGAAACAGTTGTTACTGTGCATATATTTGATAGGTTAGCTTTTGTTAATGATGGTTTGATCTCATTTAAAATTGTAGCCATAAAAATTGTCTTATAAAGTTATTAATCCCATTATATACGCATGTTCATAATGATTATACTTAACTTTTTGATGGGATTATGTTTAATTTGGAATAAGAAATTAAAATCTATTGGTTTTCGTGTAATCTGCTTTAGAGAACCGGTAATCGGCAGACAGTATATATTAAATTTCTTTTGTTCCTAAATATTGTTTGGTTGTCAGGATGATGGAGTATAAATTGATTCATTCTTTAGTCTTGTTCAGAATGTTTAAGGTTTAATGTTTAACAATTTAATTGATTCACAAATTACAAGATTTTTTTCAACAGTGCTCTTTTGGGAAATTAAACATTGGTCTGTTAAATTTAAGCATTATGTTTAATTAGATTTTATGGAAATTTAACAGTTTTTGTTTAAGAAATTCAATCTAGGCAAAAGTTATTTACAGATTACTTCGCTAATATAAAATGTGGAGAAGTTGGTCAGTGTTTTCTGAAAATTATATTTCATTATAAATGTGCTAAGTTATTTTATATTGATTTATCCCCACCGAGTTTTAAATGAACAATGAATTATTGAAGCAGCAGTCATAGTTAATTTTAGTCAAAAGTTGTAAATATTTTATTGCTTGAAATGAAATTGCCATTTAATGTATTTCTGCTTCAGTAAGATCACGTAGCTGTATAAAATTCTATGAAATTTGAATGATTTTTTTATAGATACAATCAGAAAATTACAACATTTTATTAATAACATACTTTATGCATTAGAACTAAATATTATCTTTTGACATAATTTCAGCTTTTACTGGTTTAAAAGAAGAATGAAATACAATGTTCTTTGGAAAAGGAAATACATATTATGCTACCGACATTTTACTGAATATATTTGGCAAATTATGATTTATTTTCAAGTCATGTTGGATTAAAGTAAACAAATTAAACCATGAATTGTTACATAGAAAACACTATTTAAATGAATTTGTGTCAAACACCCCAAAAAAATAAAATTCAGCAACTAAAAAAAAAAAAAATCTCTTGATATAAGAAAAATATATGTTAAGTTTATAGGTAGAAATATCTCAAATTTTTTCTGTTGAAAAATTTGGCCCTTCTTTTTATATTTCTCTTGGTCATTATGCTCCGAACGTTTCTGCATACATTGTATTTCTACATTCCTGACTTAAAAATGTTTTTTGATTATCTTAATATATAAGGGCATGATTTATGTCCAACCAATTATTTAACACAGCGTTTGTCTTTTTTAAAAACTTTCCTCAAAATATTTACTTGCTTGACATCCATACACTCCATATTTCCCACTAACAGATATGTGTCAAAACTCAGTATTTTTCAATCGTTTCTATTAAAATTAATTTTATGCCACCCTCATCCTTTGATTCTGTGTGTATTTTATAATTTTATTGAAGATCTTACAGTTTGAACTTCCCATTCAATAACTTTTAGGCTTAGCCAAATAAGGACCTCTTCTGTTTATTTGAAACCTGTTAGTTTTTATTGAGTATTCACCCAAGTCAATTTGTTAATCTAGTACATCTGATTTATATTTAAACGTGTTTATATTTTGTACTGCTTCAAGTTCATTGGATTTTTTACTTTCCAAAGTTGAATAAAATAATCTTGATCCAGTTATGAATTTCAAAGATAGTATACAGACTATCAGTACAGGCCATTCATATGAAGGCGGTACCCGGTACTTTTACCCTCCTATGCTATTGACAAGTACCGCCTAAATGTAGGAATTTTTATATAAGATATTCATGGAATAAATTGAAAAGTACCACCTAGAAACGTGGAAAGTACCAGTCAACATGAAAGATAATGAAACCCCTGTCAGTAGTGTATTTTTAAGACAACATGTGCATATATACATTTATTTGGATGCATAGTTTATTATATTTTTCTAGGTATGTTATTATTTAACGAACATATCAACAGTTGATTTGCTATAATAATCTTTATTTATTTCAGTTGTAGGTATATTTTTTATATAAAAATTGATATACATGTACAAATAAATCAAAATTTTCAAAGTTATGTAAACTTAAAGGAAGGTCAGTTAAATTCTTAATGAAATTACTGGTGTTAAATGTAGATATATGGGAAAGTTTTCTTTAAAACTATTGATGACTGAATTATTTTACATTATTTCAGGCTAAGTTTGAATTCTTTACTTTTTAGGATGGTAGTACCTCATCCTTTGGAAACCATGCTTGAATATTACTAAATAAAGAAGAATCGAAAACGCCATTGTATTCCGTCCATGTAGATGACCTTGTCCATTGAGATTTTAATGTGATATGAACAATGTTTTTAATTTTTAAAAGACAGAATAATATTTTATTTGATTTTATCACCATTTTTAGTTCAGATATTTATTGTTTTATTCATTTTATACAATGTGAATATATTCAGTTTATCATGTATTTTGCTGTCAGAAAAGATGGTCTTACAATTTTCTGTATATCCGGTATGAATGTTTATTATACAGGGTCTGCACACAATAGAACCTTTTCCGGGTGCGGGAATTTCTCGCTACATTGAAGACCTGTTGGTGACCCTCTGCTGTTGTTTTTTATTTGGGCGGGTTGTTGTCTCTTTGACACATTCCCCATTTCCATTCTCAATTTTAAAACACAGTATTGAATTCCTGCTTAGTTTATCTAACTATTAGGTTTTATTATCAATAAGTATCACTCATTCATTACCTTTTGAAAAAGGTTCTCTAAATTCTATGGGGCAGTTTAGAACTATATGTGTTCTGAACCAACACTAGGGTGTTAAGATTTGCAGCTGATCAACCTGAGTGGTCATAATCAGATTATAAATAAAAATATGGGATAATACACCTTTTTTGATAATTTTCACTGCAATTATGTATATGAAGGATTTTAGAACCAAATATACATTGAAGCCAATTTGAAGGTCCTTGATTTTGTGACACTTCATATCCTTCCAGATATCATATTTTTAGGTAGCAGGAAGCTGCATAGGTGGTATATTTTCAGATGTAAGAAAAATAGAATGTGTTTATACTAGAGACATTCCAAATATTTAGAAATCTTTTTGTCAGCCCTGGGACCAACATAGCCAACCAAAGACTTTACATTGCTTTTAATAAATATTTTTTTTAATCTTTCTCATGCTATTTCATTTTGTTTTTTTTTCTACATAAAATATGCTGCTCAGATGAAAAGCATGACAGTTTTATGATTTTTATATTTTGAACTAATATTTTAATTGTTATCAGATAAATATCTTGTTTATTTAAAATGAAAACGACATTTCAAATTCAAATACATTTAAACCTTCAAAAAAATTATTTGATCCAATAATAAAAAGTTGTGACTTTATATTTCAATTACATGTAAAATGTCCAGCATCCATATTAAGACATCAAGTTGTAATAAAAGATAAATGTCATTAAAGGAAAAGAACATTTTAATTTCAGAAGTTGTTTCTTTTTATGTGGCCAAAATGATGTGTAGTAATATATAATCATATGTTTTGAATTGGCAAAAAGTTCATTTGTTAATGTTAGTTTCATTTGCTTGAAATAGTTAGCTATGCAACTCATAGAAAAATAATACATTTTTTTTAATTATACATGTTACGATGTAACAAGCAAGTGAAGCGAAATGTACTTGGGACAAACTGTTGAAGAAAAGGTACAAGGTATAGGGTTATATTTATTGAATGTGTATATGTCAAATATTTTGAATAAATGATTTATTGTTTTTACTGTTTTGACACTGTTAAACTGTGATAGTGTATAACAATATTGTAGAAACTTTACATTTTACTTATCAAATGTCCATGTTAATTTATAATAAAACATAAATAGAAATTTTGAGTTCATATTTTTACAAATCTAGCTATTGTAACACAAGGGCTTTGATAATTTCCCCAAGTTTTGTCAATTAAATTATCATTTAGTCTTCAACATTGAGAAAAATACTTATGCTTGTACCAAATAGCCATTGGGATGTTTAGATACTGTCTGTTCACTGTAAAGGAAGTTTACTACTTTCTTATATGCAATGAAACATTGTGTGAAATTGTCACTTTGTAATGGATAGGATAGAACTTATTCATACCAAGTAATTTAGAACAAAGTCAACTTCTGCACAATTCTTTTGATGTCCACTTAACAAAGACTAATTTAACAAAAAAAAAAAACAATGTTCATATTAACACCAAGATAGGAGCTTTATCAGGGCCATATTGAATAGACCTTTTACTATTTTTGAAAACTCCTATATACCACAAGATGTCTTTTCATTTTTGGGGTTATTGTATTTCAAGCTACTTTGATGTACCATATAATTCACATGACGTTTTATTCAGTACAATGCGGTGGAAATAAACTAGCTCATCTTCATTGAGCTCAACCCCTATTCATTTTGTCATGTCTGCCTTGATCCATACTTTTTCTCATTTCATTATATACTATGGTTAGAATGTATTCCATCAATTTTATTTTAAAAACTAGGGCTAAAATGTTGTTTAAATTTTATTAATACTGCAACACTAACATTTCTGTGGGGTAATCATAAGATTTTTATTGGCTGCTTGTAAGATGTTATGGTTGCAATTTTCGTTTTTATTACATTAAATACCTCCCCTTCATAAATTTAGATATCAGTCCGCTCGCTGCATTATTCAACCGGAAACTAGCCAGAAAAAGAACCATGACCCCGTGACAACCTCTCCCACCTGACACCTGCACGTCCTAAAATTTCATCATTTTTTCCGGTTCATCATCGCATGCTGCACGCTTTTTGTGGAGGAGAAGGAAAAAGTTTAATTTTTGCAAACAAGTTGTTTATTTATATATAGAAATTTAAATTGATATTTTTGTTAATTATAAGTATATTTGGATAAATTTATCATTATTTTATCTGAATATTATGGATAAAACTCAAGCTTTAGCTAAGCAAGAGGTAAGTGACAGTCAAATACACACTTCCAATAGTAATTTGTTGTCCCCTTGCAGTTCGGCCACCCATTCCGATGATTTTTGGGATCATAGTTTGGAGTTTATCCCAGGTGTTTTGGATGTTGGTTTGGAACAGTACTCAGAACCTGTTCCTGTCAGGACTTTGCCTTTCGCTCCTGGTGCTAGTCAGTTGAGGTTATCTAGCCCTAGCAGGGGATAACATACCGTAACTAGTCCTGCAGAGATAACAACGTGTCCTGTGTCTTGCACGACAAGTAGGCAGGAGACTCTACTAGCTGGCATCAGGAGTGACCCCTTTTCTAGGACTAGGTGGCCCATGAATTTTGCCTACCCTCCCATGCCTATGGGTATGCCCAATTTGCCGCCTTATCCCCAGCCCTTTGATCCATATTTGGCTCAATCAGTTTGGTCTGGTCAGGGGTTTTTGGTAAACCCTCTTCAGAGTTATCCTCTTTTAAGGATGAGATGAGGAGTCTTACCACCTCCATACATAAGATTCAAGCTACTGTTAATGCTAAGTTCTTGGAGTTTGGTAACAGGCTTGATCTTTATATGGAGTCTAGGGTCTGTCTCAGGATCCTGTACAGGACCCTCCCAGACCTCCTAGACAGTTGTTGGAAGAAGACTCTGTTTCTTTGGCTCCTAGAAGTCAGGAAGGTAACTTTTTGGATGACCAAGGTGATATTTCAGATGTTGACAGAGGAGAAAGCACAGAGGGATTTGCTTTCATTCCTAAGGAGCCTTCTTCATGCAACTCGGATTGCCTTAGAAGTCTGGTTTACTCTATTTTCAAGGATATGTCATATTTGCCCATGTCGTCTCCACCTAGGGTTTCTTCTACTCCTTCGGATTTCATGGCTTGCTCAGGTCTAGTCAAGCCAGATTCAAAGGGGTATTCTTTCCCAGAGTCTGGGCCCTTTACAACTGCTTTGTCTTTTGTAAACTCTTTTCTGGTTGAGAATCTTGCTAACACTAGCAAAACTGGTGGTAGTAAGTTCTCTGGTTTCGGACCTGCCTTTTACCCAGGGAGATGTAGATCTAAGGACTTTGCGATCCATGGATCTTCCTTGTGTATGTCTGCTCCTGCTTGTGACAGGGCTTTTTCTAGTTTACTTGGTTCGAAACCTTTGGATGGCCTCAGACTTTCTCAAGCTTCTTATGTCAAGTTAGAGAATAATCTGATGTGTTTGACTTTTGTTCTTGAGACGGCTGAGCACTTTTTGTCAGCAGCTGGGTCTCTTTTAAAGGACAAAGGGAAGGAATTTTCAGACTTGAGGTCTATGCTGCTTCGGGTAGACAAGAGTCTTGGAATGTCTCAATTCCTTGCCTTCTTCTTGGTACTGTGGCTAACTTGACTCTTGCTAAGAGACAGGAGATTCTTGATAAATCGACTGTCTCTGAAGCTCTTCAGCAGACTTGTCAGTTCTCCTTTGTCTAAGGACAAGTTGTTCTCTGTTTCCTTAGAGCAGTTACAGGAGGAGGTGAATGAGGCCCCTCCTGTGGTCAAGGTGGATGTGAAGGTCACTGATGGGAAAAGATTTGTCAAGACTACTCAGGTTAACAATCCTTCTTCTCATCAACCCATGGCTTCTACCTCTTCTTCTTCAAAGCCTACGAAGAGATCAGCTTTTTTCTCGTCTCAGCTATTCAAGTGGGAAGAAAGCTGTTAAGGGAAAGACGCAGGGTATGTGATGTGTTATCCCCTCCGTTGAATCGTTCCCGACTGGAAGAGGAAAATTATACTTCTCCTCTTCCTCATCTTCCAGTGGGGGACAGGCTGTCCCTTTTTCTAGATCAATGGTCTCTGATAACTTCAGACAAGTGGGTACTTTCGATTTTACGGAGGGGATTGGAACTAAAGTTTCTGGAACAGCCTTCTCCTTCTCCTGTTCCAATCAATCTGTCAGTGACCAATGATTCTCAAAAGACGAAGTGAACATTCTTATTCAGAAGGGTGTGTTGGAATAGGTAAATCCTCCTTTTCATCTAGGGTTGTATTCCCGGCTGTTCTTGGTTCCCAAGAAAAACGGGAAAATGAGACCGGTTCTAGATCTTTCTGTTTTCAATCAGTATCTGGTGGTCCCACATTTCAAAATGGAGACCAACAGGTCTATCAGGTCGGCAATTCATTTAGGAATTTGAACAACCTCTCTAGATTTGATGGACACCTATTTTCACATCCCAATTTCTCACAAGTTACGTCATTTCCTGTGACTGGTTTGGGCAGACAAGGTTTACAGTTTCAAGGTTCAAGGCTATGCCTTTTGGCCTGGCTATTGCACCCCTAGTTTTTACCAGGATTTTTCAGACGGTGCTGTCTTATCTTCATACTCGGGCAGTACTCGTTCACTCCTACCTAGACGATTCTCTTATCAAGAATCATTGCCGATCTCTTTTGAAGAGGGGGGGCAAGGGGTTTAACTGTTATGCTGTTATGGGTCAATTTAATTCTTTGTTATCTGTTATTTTGAAAATATATTTGCTGTTAGCTGTTATTGTCTTATTCTTTGTTAGCTGTTATTGGGCTTTTAGTTTTTTTTGTTATCTGTTATTGTGAAATTGTATTTGCTGTTAACTGTTATTGAAAATTGGAATGTTAGCTTTTTTTTTTGACAGTCAATATTCGGTATAAATTGAAGATCATTGGACATTGGGGTCTACCACTACTAATATGTTTGTCCCGTATTCAGAGAAGGATTGATTCCATTAACATATACCCATCACAGAAGTGAGGTCCAGGACAATTCAAGTATATCTTATGATTATCCTTTGTAATAAATTCCATTTTTTTTATGAATGTGTATTTAGAATTATCTTAATTTTTTGTATGAGAATAATGTTCCTTGTTTCCCCTACGAACATATTAAATTAAAACAATTCTTAATATGACAAAAAGGAAAACATATGGCCAGGAATATCGGACAAGGATCTCAATTAAGGACTAGGTCCTAACAACCACTTAATCTTTTATATATAATATGGTACATAGACTCAGCTCTGTGATTCTTTTCAAAGCAGAACCAAATGCATTGTACAATGAAAGTTCCAACCATGTACGTGGGTCCGAAGCTGCACATAACTCATTACAAACAAAGATTTATTTTGTTTCAAGCCATTGTTTCCCTACTAAACTATATATTCTATTTGCTAGTACACTTGGTACAATCAAAAGCCTGATAAAAAATTCTTCAAACAAGGCCTTTGAAAATAGTGGAATAAATTGCTTTTGGAGTGTCAAAATTCGTTCGAAGTACTTGATAAATTGCATGCTTATAATTGGTGCTTTTGATTTTTCTACCCTATATACCACTTTGCCTTCATAGTCTTATTAAGAAAAATTCACACATCTCATTAGATGGTCATTTGGAAAAAGTCAGAATATTCAAACTCTTTAGGTCATGTTTTTGTATTAGCAACAAAGGGAGCTTTAGTCAATATATATAAACAATACACCAACGTTTCATGAGAACTGCTGAAAGCATTTTTGAGTTATTTTTGAAAACTAGAAAATACCACCTTTTTCTAATGAATAAAATCCCTTAACTCAATAACATAAAATCTAAAATTAATAAAAATCGAAAGGGAGTTTACAACAATAGATATAAACATTTCAGCAAAGTTTCATGAGAACCGCTGAAAACATTTTTGTGTTAATGTCTGAAAACTGGAAAATCCCCCCATTTTAATTAATAAAACCCGTAAACTCGGAAACGTAAAATCTAAAATTTATAAAAATTGAAAGTGACCTCATGTTAATAGATATAAACAATTCACCAAAATTCCTTGTTTTGTGAAATCATTTTTGAGATATTATCAGAAAACTGAAAGAAAAAAAAACACCAATTTTATTGAATAAAAACCCATTACCCAGAAACTTAAAATCTAAAATTTATAAAAAAAAACAAAACAAAAAAGGAACTCACGTCAATAGATATAAACAATTTCCCAAAGTTTAATGCAAATTGGTTAAAGAGTTTTTGAGTTAATGTCCGACATGTTGACAACAGACGGACAACAGTATACCATAATACGTTCTGTTAACGAGCGTATACAAAATATTATAATATATTGAGTAGTAATTTAAACACATTCTAGATACATAAATTAATACTAAAAACATAGTCATAGAAAATGGAATGCATTACAAAGGATTATATCCGTAATAAGAAATACTGATTTGTCAAAGACCATATTATTTTAATATTTCATTTACTGTTATCTGTTTTTGTCCATTTTAATTCCTTGTTATCTGTTATGAGCCAAATCAATTTACTGTTTTGCTGTTATTGGGACCCCCCTTGCCCCCCCTCTTTGAAGGAACACACCAATTTGTCTATCCTTCTACTCCTGAGACTGGGTTTTTTTGATTTCGTGGAAAAAATCAGAGACAATTCCCAGTCAGAGTTTCAATTTCCTGGGAGAACATTTTCGGACAGATTTGGGTCAAGTACTTCCTACAGAAGAGAAGGTAATCAAGGTACGTCAGTTAGTCAATGCTCTGACTCAAATTTCATCTGTCCCAGCTCGTCAATTGCCTCAGCTGGTGGGTTTCTTGATTTCGATTATGGACGTCATTCCACTAGGACGTCTACACATTCGTCCAATCCAGTGGTATCTGTCGGAGTTTTGGCACCCAATTTCTCAGTTGTGGGAGGCACCTGGTCCAATTCTTCCTCGCTTGTTTAATACCTCATCTTCAATGGTGGCTTCAGGAAAAACATCTTCGAAAGGGAGTTTTGTTGGATCCTCCAGACCCCAACCGAACTTTGTTCACAGATGCGAGGCTGATGGGTTGGGGAGCTTATCTGGAGGACAGGACAGCTTCGGGCCTTTGGTTAGGTTGGAGGAACATATCAATCTTCTAGAGATGAGAGCTGTGTTTCTTTCTCTCCGTCAGTTTCAGGCTGTGATTCAAGGTCAGTCACTACTGGTTGCCACGGACAACTCCACAGTAGTGGCTTATCTTCAGAATCAAGGGGGAAACCATTCCTTTTCTCTGTATCATCTTAGCAAGGAAGTTCTTCTTCTGTGTCCCAGTCTCGATATAATTCTGTCAGTGAGACATGTTCCAGGCAGTCAAAATCTTCTGGCGGATGTTCTGTCCCGTTCGCGTATTCCAGTGAACACAGAATGGGAAATTCATCCATCAGTGTTTCAGGAGATCATTCTTCGTTGGGATCGTCCTCATATAGATCTTTTAGCCACCAGTCTGAATCACAAGTTGAAGACTTACGCTTCTCCAATTCCAGACGAGAAAGCTTGGGCAGTAGATGCTATGACCCTATCTTGGAAGGGAATTTTCAGTTACATGTTCCCTCCTTTTCGTCTTCTTCCAAATATCTTGCACAAAATTCAGAGGGATCTTTGGAAGATCATTCTTATTGCTCCGGCTTGGCCAAGACCGTTTTGGTACCCAGAACTACTACTTCTGTGTTGTGCGAAGCCTCTTCGTCTTTCTCTAAGAGAGGATCTACTGTCTCAATTCTAAGGAAGAAAACTTCATCAGAGTCTTGAGAATCTCCATCTGCACGCTTAGTTGCTGTCAGGAATTCCCTCAGAAAGGGAGGTTTTTCTGAGGGAGCAACCAAGCGTATCTCAGGATCAGTCAGACAATCTACAGGAGCAGTTTATGACTCCAAATGGTCAATTTTCTGTACTTGGTGTCTGTCGAAACAGATTGGTCCTCTCACAGTTACTGTCCAACAGTTAGCGGATTTTTTCCTTTATCTTTTTGAAGAAAAGGTTTATTATCCTTCTACTATAAAGGGATATAGATCTACCATAGCCAGAACAATATCACTTTCAGGGAGCTCTGATTTTGGTGAAAATGAGTTTTTTTAATTGTTGATTAAAAAAAAACTTTTGCCTTAATAGACCTCGTCAAAGGCGTTTGGTTCCTTCTTGTGACCTATGTTTAGTTTTGAAGGTTCTTCAGTTTCCACCTTTTGAACCTTTACATTCAGTCTCCTTCAAATTTTTATCTTATAAATGTTGTTTTCTGATAGCTTTGGCTACTGGTCGCAGAAGGAGTGAGATTCATGCCTTGTCAATATCTGAGTCTTGTCTCCGCTTTGCGGCTGATAAGTCTTCAGTTATTCTTCTCACTGATCCATCTTTTTTAACAAAGAACCAGTTACCTGATAAAGGTTCTGGTTTAATTACTATTCCTGTTTTATCTCCCACGGCAGATAATCAGGTTGTGTGTCCAGTGATAGTGGTTCTTCTAGGTTGTTCATTCCTATTAAAGGAATTTCTGACATTTCTGCTAAAACCATTTCTACCTGGATTTACAATACTGTCATTTTGGCTTATAAGTCTGCTTCTTCTGAAGTTTAAGTTAAACATCAAGTTAAAGCTCATGAAGTAAGAGCCTTAGTCTCTCTTGGAACATTTGTAATTCCTCCTGTACGTCGGAAATCATGTCAGCTGGTGTTTGGAGGTCTGATAGTGCCTTTTATAACCATTATTTACGGTCCATGCCTCTTGATTGTGACAACCTTTATTCTTAAAGGGGCTTTAGTTGCTGCTCAACAGGTTTTTCTCTCCTCCTAGTGATGGCGATTCAGCGCTTCGTTAAATTCTGTTATCTAAATTTATGAAAGTGAGGTATTTAATGTAATAAAAATCAAATTTTTAGAATTAAAATTTAGTTTTGTAAACTAAATACTTACCTTCATAAATGAGAGGTCCCTCCCCTCCCCTTCATCTCCTTTAGTGCCTAGCATTTTAAGGAATAAATGATGAAGGTTAAGGACGCGCAGGTGTCAGGTGGGAGAGGTTGTCACGGGGTCATGGTTCTTTTTCTGGCTGGTTTCCGGTTGAATAATGCAAATATTTAAATTTATGAAGGTGAGTATTCAAGGCCGTAAATTGCCTACCCTGAGGCAGTTCATTTTCGCCGAGCGGAGCGAGGCAAAAAAAAATTTGGACCCATACCATCGGCAGATCAAAGGATATTTTTTCGGGCTTTTTCCTTGTATGCAATGTACCTCCCAAGAAGACACGACTTGTTAATTTTTTGTTCATTTCAATTGGAATATATTAAAAATAGTTATAAATCAGAGTTATCTGATGTTGTCGTTTGTTTATGTAATTTATACGTGTTTCTCGTTTTTTTTTTTTATATATATATTAGACCGTTGGTTTTCCCGTTTGAATGGTTTTACACTAGTAATTTTGGGGCCCTTTATAGCTTATTGTTCGGTGTGAGCCAAGGCTCCGTGTTGAAGGCCGTACATTGACCTATAATGGTTTACTTTTTTAAATTGTTATTTGGATGGAGAGTTGTCTCATTATCACTCACACCACATCTTCCTATATTCTATTAGATTACGTGTCCCGGTAAAGTAAGATTTGTTTTCGCTTTATCCTGCTTTATGCCTCGTTACAAGCTATTTTAACTTTAGTTTAGGGAAAATTTGGCAAAGACTTAAAATGAAAGCGCCCTGAAGTTGGTAATTTTTTGTGGTTTATCCGGCTTATTTGGCTGTCCAAACCGAACTAATTTTGACTTCGTTTCAAAGACACAATTTTCAAACCTTAAAATGAAAACTCATACTCAATAACTCATAATTTTATCTATTAAGTTCAAATTATTAAAACGTAACAATGTTTGTATACATTAAAAAGTTTTATTCTGGCTTTGTCAAATGCTAAGGTGATTTTTTTTCTGACTGGACGTATCCCATCATGCTTTTTAGCACTTCTATGCATTCAAATATTGCCAACATTGTCACTTCTATGTATGCAGATGCAATAGTATTCGGTGAGAAAATTGTATGTGTGCAAAGGAGTTACGTTGGGTACCGACCGTTCAGATCCAAATATTGAACACACCTGTATGCCATTATGATAACCCACCTTGTTGTTTTAACTAACAACCAGTGCTATAAAAATAATAAAATAATGCATGATTTTAACCATTTTTTTTTCAGTGTTTTTTTTTCTCTTTTTTTTTTTTTTTTTTTGTCAACCCGCAATAGGAGTCAACTGCCTACATGTCTCTATGTAATTTACGGCCCTGGTATTTTATTTACAAACTAAATTTTAATTCTAAAATAATTTTATAATTTGATTTTCACTTTTAACAAAACAGCTATATTTATTTCCACTGGGGTATTAGAAAAGCTTATTTTATACAATTTAAGCTATAATTATTTTGTAAGCTCTAGTTTTAGGGTGCCTGACAACAATTTTTTTTCCAAAGAAATAACAACTTCACTCCTTTATGTAACATTGGGTATAAGATATCGTTCTCATCTTATTATAATTGAATTATATGCCTTCCAAATGAACCCACAAAACAACTTTCTTCCTGGCTAACAAAATGAAAGACTTGATAAATTTACTCTTAGGTACTAGTATCTTCAGCTTTTAAAACAAAACGAAATACGGGGTCTGGAAAAGCTCATATTTAGAGAATCGTATAAAACATTATTTGACATTAAAAAAACCGTGAACGGTGTAAGTTTCGAGAATTATCCCCCTTGGGCCCATCCTATAAATCATTTGATTGGTATTCAGACAATAATCAAACAGCAAAGACAATAGCTGAAGCCTTCTGTCAATTAACATTCAGACCATAGAAGTATTATATTGACCTCCATGTTCAGACCAGGTGATTCGAAGGAGTCAAAGATCAGTAAGGGGTTGTGCAATCGGACAGGGTTTGCACCACAAATTATCATCCCACTGTCAACGGAATGTGCGAAAGGTGCAGTCGGACTCTATTAAACATGCTTAGTATACTTCAACCAGTCAAAAACTGACGAACTGGAAAGCGTATGTAGGACCACTTATTCACACTTGCATAAAACTATACCAAGCATGAATAAAATTGAGAATGGAAATTGGGAATGTGTCAAAGGGATAACAACCCGACCATAGAGCAGACAACAGCTGAAGGCCACTAATGGGTCTTCAATGTAGCGAGAAACTCCCGCACCCGGAAGTGTCCTTCAGCTTGCCCCGTAACAAATATGTAAACTTGTCGCTCCTTTAAATAAACTTATTCTAAAAGGTTACCTATTCAACACTGTAATAAGATCATTGAATATTGTTTTTATTGGTATAAATATTAATTTTTTTTTATCAGTAAATAAAAAGCTAACTAAATATTACTAGTATGTTATATGCATATACATATTCATGGATCTACAATCTGTCGATACCTGTAACTTAGCATTGCACAAGGTGGTGTTTTTCTCTGGCTGTTTATGACGTCTTTACACTAAATCCATTGGATGTTGAATGTGTACGGATTGATAGTTTAGTCTTAGTTGCATGATTTTTTTTATTAATTGTTAGTGGCTTTGAACTAGCTGTCAGATAACTGCGAGTACTCTCAGATCTGTTCATTGTGGCTTTTAGTGTCGGGATGTACAAGTACCGGGCCACGTCCACTTGTATTTTGTCCATCTGATGAGTTAAGCTTTTTTCAACTGATTTTTATAGTTCGTTCTTATGTTGTACTGTTATACCACTGTCCCAGGTTAGGAGTAGGGTTGGGATCCCACTAGCATATTTAACCCCGCCACATTATTTATGTATGTGCCTGTCCCAATTCAGGAACCTGTAGTTCAGTGGTTGTCGTTTGTTTATGTGTTACATATTTGTTTTTCGTTCATTTTTATTACATAAATAAGGCCGTTAGTTTTCTCGTTTGAATTGTTTTACATTGTCTTATCGGGGCCTTTTATAGCTGACTATGCGGTATGGGCTTTGCTCATTGTTGAAGGCCGTACGGTGACCTATAGTTGTTAATGTCTGTGTCATTTTGGTTTTTTGTAGATAGTTGTCTCATTGGCAATCATACCACATCTTCTTTTTTATACTAGTTCAGTGATAATGGGCGTCATACTAAACTCCGAATATACACAAGAAACTAAAATTAAAAATTATACAAGACTAACAAAGGCCAGTGGCTCCTGACTTGGGACAGGCGCAAACTTGCAAATGAATAGACTAGATGTGTGCCACAGTATGCTTGGAAGATTTTCAAGGCGTCTAGTGGATGTAGCATTTGAAATACAGAAAGAAGCAGGATCCAATTACATTTAGACAACTGTTATCTTGTTCACAAGTTAGCGTCTGAAGCATCACAAAAAGCAAAACTTAGGCGGAAGAACTATGATACCAAAGTAAAGGGAGCTGCCAAAGAAGGAATATGACACCAAAGTAAAAGGAGCTGCCAAAGAAGGACTATGACAATAGCGTATAGGGAGATGCAAACAAAAAAGCTATTTGGTACTGATGAAGAATTCGACAGTTACATTTGAAGACAAACACACTGAGCTGGCAGACAATTGGAAGCAGGACTCTTGTACTTAATGAACCGAATCGGAACATAAATAACGAAAAAGTACACAAGAGAGACACAGAGAGTAACTTGTTGTTACCAGTGGTCATATAGTCGAGACAGCCAAGAGGGAACCACCTGCACCTAGATCATGCCAGAAATCGACAACAGATTGTCCTGAGTAATCTGATAATGATGATACTGTTAATGCACCATTCGAGCTAACAGTCGAGAATGACAATGGTCCAACCATTCAACCCAGGGATATATTCATCAAGAAAAGTTGTTAAAAACAAACAAAAATTGAATCTTAGTCTTATTTGTATATGTGAATTTTGGGTAAAACACTAAAATAAAATAAAAAAAAATACTTCAATTTTTCAGTTTGGAATCATGGTAAAGTTTAAGCCTTTCAGATCGCCATTTTTTAGTAACTTTTGTATTGAATACTTTGTTTCAGATCGATTGTGAATATAGGTCTTTTCTTTATACAAAAATTAACAGGTTAAATTGTTTTCATGCAATTGTATGTCGATTTTTAGCACGACAAAGCTTAGTGTTTTAGTGAAATTAATTGGTTTGATAAATCACGGTGCCACGCAACTATAGAAAACATTTCCATGTTTTTAATTTTGCGTTACCAAATAAAACTCAGGAAATGGAAAAATCATTGGAACAGTGAATGAGAAAATATCATTCTACATCTTTGGATCGAAAAATCAACAACCGACCTATTGTAGTACAATCCCAATCAACAATATCAAGACTATAGAACCAACTTGAAATCAATCAGCAGCTATTAATCAACAAAAAGTCCTACAATGGATTGAGATACCAAGAAGTGATAACATTGGGTGTTTCCAAGGACTCTCACGTTCGGCAATTACGCACTTCCGTCTTTTACATGTTTCGTACTAAGTTCCACTATAGCTGTCCATCATCTCTGAAGTCAGTGGTGCGAAGAGATAAAGACTTTATTTTCCAATAATTATTTAGAGTAACTGTTATTGGAATTTATGATTTCAACTTTTATCGTTGGAGAATAGCGATTTTATAAAAGTACTAAGGGAATGCTATATAACTGTTTTCGAGCTGAAGTATATAGTTTTTTTTAAATATTTGTTTATACATATCCTATCGTGTTAATTTTATACTTCATACGTCGTGATATGTCAAATAACTAGCAGTGTTTGGAAACATTTGAGTAAATAGAAAATTAATTGAAAATTAATTCACTGATGTTATCTATTTAACGCACATTAAAATGTCAGTTGTTTCAGAAAAGAGAACATCTGCATCTGCAAGGAGAAACACAGAAGGTAAACTCAAATTAGTGAGGTCTAAATCGAAACTTCCAAGTGACAATCTGAAAGGAAAAGAATTTGAAAAAGGAACGTTTGCTGAACGAAAGAAAGAACATTTGAAAGATGATAAAAATCAAAATGATAAAGAGCAAGAACAAATAAAAGTAAATAATATGACTGGGGATGATAAGTGTTTCAATGATTCTTCTACTACTGTAGACATTAGTTCTATCATGAAATGTGAAAAATCCGAGCCAAATCAAAATGGAGGAATACCAAAACTGACAGATGTTTCTTCTAAAACTAACCATGTCAAAAAAGAACAAAATGAAATTAAAAAAGCTACCAAAAAGGATTCCGAGACAAGAATTCTGATTCCAAAAGAAATAACAAGACTTTCAATTGACAACCAATCGGTTTTATCGGTCGACGGTGCTATTCAGTCGACATCCGTGCCAGTACAGATAGAAAAACCGCGATCTATTATAGTTCCTAACGACTCCTGGATAATGTCAGTGATTCCATACCTTCCATTAGGACTTGCCGTTGTTTATTTAATTCTAAATATTGTTATACCGGGCTCAGGTTAGTAACAATTCAATAGAAAACTTTAAAAGAATATTTTCATTTGGTTGTAGCATAGATGTAATACCAAGATGCATGGGTATTACATCTATGGTTGTAGCAACAGAATCGTTAATTTTCAAACTTTTCATTTCACTTAATCACATTTTTAATGCAATTTAGTTTTTAACACTTGGAAACAATGCATTATGAAACTTTTCAAATCACAACCAATGTCCCCTTTTCCTTTTCTTTGTCGTATATATATTTAACACATCTTCGTCAGAAGCAGAGACTTAAACCTGCTACTTTTGTTTGTACTTGCCTTTAGTCAGGATCTTGTTGTTCAGTGGTTGTTGTTTGTTGATGTGCTTCACAAATATTTCTCGTTTCTCGTTTTATATATATATATATATATTGGTTTTCCTGTTTGAATTGTTTTACACTAGTCATATTGGGGCCCTTTATAGCTTGCCGTTCGGTGAGAGCCAATGCTCCGCGTTGAAGACTAATGGTTTGCTTTACACATTGTGACTTGGATGGAGAGTTGTCTCATACCTCATCTTTTTATTTCTACATACATTACTTTAGCTTTTTGTCACATTTTTATGCCCCGCCTACGATAGTAGAGGGGCATTATGTTTTCTGGTCTGTGTCTCCGTCCATCTGTTCATCCGTCCGTTCGTTCGTTCGTTCGTCCCGTTTCAGGTTAAAGTTTTTGGTCAAGGTAGTTTTTGATGAAGTTGAAGTCCAATCACTTTGAAACTTAGTACACATGTTCCTTATGATATGATCTTTCTAATTTTAATTTCAAATTAGAGTTTTTACCCAAATTTCACGGTCCACTGAACATAGAAAATGATAGTGCGAGTGGGGCATCCGTGTACTGGGGACACATTCTTGTTTTTTTTAATCTCATTTGTTCGTTTATAAATACCAACATATTTTAAGTAAATAAGATAATATATCTTTCTTGACTATATTGTTGTTGTTTTTTTCACGAGAGAGAATAGCTTGTGTAAGGGTTTTGTACCATAACTTCGTCTGGCGACGATTTTCGTAATTTCACTACGTTTTATTTTAATGTGCCATAAAGGAAAGTGTTCTTTTCATTTCCGACGGGTTTTTTTTGGCGTTTTGTTCTAGTGGTAAAACCGCGCTTGAATCTTGTGGTCGTAATTTAGGATGTGTATACCGTGTTACAAAATATGATTGAAAAACATCATGAATTTTTTGGGTAAATTTAATCACAATATGTATTTCCTCATCCAAGATAATTTACAAATTAATTAAAATAGAGGGTGTCGCATGCAAAAAACTAACTCGTCGCTGTTTCACAGAACCTAAATTGTGCTCTTTTAGTAGTTTTTGTTTGTTATGTTTCTGTTTAATGTTATTTTTTTATTGTTGAAATTTTTAATATAAAAATTTTTATCAGGTCAAGATCTATCTGCCCTAAATTTTTTTAGATGAATCGGACAACCCGTTGTAAGGTTGCTGCCATGAATTAGTAATTTTAAGATTTTTTTTTCAGTTTTTGGTTATTATCTTATATATCTTAATATTATTATAGATAGAGATAAACTGTTAACAGAAATAATGTAGAGCAAAGTAAGACCTACAAAAAAGTCAACATGACCAAAATGGTTAATTGACCCGTTAAGGAGTTATTGCCCTTTATAATCAATTTTTAACAATTTTCATAAATTTTGTAAATTTTTACAAAATAATTTCCACTGAAACTACTGGGATAAGTTCATTATAGACAGAGATAATTGTAAGGATCAAGAATTTTCAGTAAAGGAAGATCTACAAACACATCACCATCACCAAAACACAATTTTGTCATGAATCCATTTGTGTCCTTTGATGCACATAGACCAAGGTAAGCGACACAGGGTCTTTAGAGCCTCTAGTTCTATTTGTTTTCATTTCTCATTTTTGCTTTGATGTTGAATGTTATCTATTAGGTCCAAGGACACAACGAATATAGTCCCTAGTGTAAACAGTGTATAACTTGCATGTTTTATTTGATACACTTTCCCCAATTTATTTCTTGATATCAAATGCATGAAATATTAAGTAGGGGGATGTATTTACATGTTAAAAAAATTTGGGTGCTGAATCTTTATGTTAAGTAGTGATTTGTCAAAGGTCAAATTTTATCACGTCTGAAGCTGTCAAACTGACTTGTACATCCCCTTAAACACAGAATTGTCAATATTTTGAGTTAGAGCTGGTAGAAGTTTCTATAATTTTGATATTATTTGTCTCACTGGTAGTACACTACACTGTAAAAATCTTTTTGAGAAAGAGCAGGTGCGATTTTTTTAATTTGAATTTATTGTCTAAAAGAAATGCACTACGAAATAACTGTGTTCTCGGGCCTGGCTGAATATGACTGCTCCCTTCATATTTTTAACCAAAAGTTAACATCACAGTCTTATAAGAATAAACATGATTACGCAACTTCAGAAAATAAGTGTGGTTTGCAACATGGGTCGAGATGAAAGGTGGTAAACTTGTAAAATCAAATTAGGACGAAAGAACAAACAGCAGTCTGTAAAACATTACATACTTAACAAAGGACAGAGCAACACAAATCCATAAATACTGATGTTGCAACCAACGCTAGACATCGCATTCCGCACATTGAAACCAACGCACTACCCCTTGGCAGAGAAGTCTGTCTAACCTTTGAAACATGAGGATTCAGTCTGATAATTACCAAAGTGGTTTTCATAACATATTGTATTTCCAAAACACTTGAGTTCTTATAAGGTTATCAACTTGACATTAAAAATTGATGTATTTTAGAAAATTATTGACTGTTGTTTAGACTTCTTTTATCTATTGTAAGTTAACCATTATTGCTTCAGCTATTATAATTAAAAAAAGAAAAGTAACTAAAATTCAATCACCTGTAGTTGTAAACTTGTAATTGTGACAAGATAACAAGTTTATCAGTGACAGTTTACAATCGATTTCCAATGCAGCCCTCTTCCAGAAACATGACTTAATTACTTATTTAATGATTATTGTATGTGACCAAATAAAAAACCTCAGTTGAATACTGATAAGTATTTTACATTTTTACAATAATTACATTGTCAGTGTGAAAACAAGACAATTAAAACAGACCAAACCAATTTGACCCCCTCAAAAAGTTAATTAAATGGGAGTAAAGATAAAACAGAAGAAGAAGAAGAAGAAGAAGATGCTTTATTTCCGTAAAATGGGCTCACAAGGAGCATAATATAATATCATTGTTATATAATATTCTTTTACAAATATAATAAACAACACATAGTTACAAACACAAATAAGAAACAACAGTTATCACATATTAGTATATATATATAAAACCTTTGTCTCAGGCACACCTCTGGAAAGTAACAAAAAAGAATACTGTGAGTAGGCTAAATATATCTAGCTGAACTGCAGGAGGCACCAAGGGACGGTGCTATATGGCATGGTGGGTGCATATTAAAATGTGTATCGGGACATTAATGATATGGTAAGATATTGTAAGAAGTTGCACATAAATGGTATGTCATCCTCGTGCCTGGTGCAGAGGAGTCAGTACTATTTAAAGTGACACAACTGCAAGAGGCACCAAGGGACAATGCTAATTGAAATGCCAAAGTGCACAAATTACAAAAAAGATAAAATATTACCAGTTTAATAATAAAAAAAATAATATCACAAACAAGAAGGTAATAGAACTTGTACGATGTGTCCTGTACCCCACCATGCCAACCTCGTGCCTAGTGCAGAAAGCCTGATTAAATATTTATCTTTTAAGTTATATTTTATCTTCATCAATTAACTCACAGACAGATATCAAAATATCAAGATTCTCTACATTAAGAAGCCATATCAGTTTTTGGCTAGGAATCAAATGCTTAAAGTTTGGGCATAGTAAGTCAATCGTGGAATTCAAATAATTTCTCTTATCTTGTGATGATGTACATGAGAATAAAAAATGTTTTTCATCATCAACTTCATTTGAGGTGCACCTGAGACATATTCTGTCTTGTCGGAGAGTACCCTGATAGCGACCTTGTTCAATTCTTAGTCTGTGAGAAGAAATACGCAATCGAGTGAAATTTCTCCTCTGCTCAGGTGATTGTAATATAGTAAGGTATCTTTCAAGACCAAAATGAGTCTTAAAAGTGCTATAGCTACAAAGCTTTCCATCAGCACAATTGTGCATTTGGTTTCTCCACTGTATTTCATAGTGCTCATACAAAAACTTTTTAATTAAAATTTTGAATCTAAAGTTGCTTGCAAAGGTTAGACTGTCAACCCCATTAATTTTTTTTTGCAAATAGTTTAAAGATCCATATCAAGAGGGAATTTTTGATTCAAATAATAGCTTTGACTCTAAATATGCATCTTTTAGTAAGGGAAAGGATGAACCCAAATTTTCAAGCCGGTGCCAGTATCTGATCATAGATTTGGTGATATCAAAATGTAAAGGAAATCTCCCAAGTTCTGAAAGAGTGGCAAGGTTTGTTGCTCTTTTCCCCACACCTAGTAATAATTTACAAAATTTTTAAAACAAGTATAACATTTATATTGCCATGTTGACCTAAAAAAAAGTGTCAGTACTTTTATTTTTGTTAAATGGGGTTATTATAGTATCTCGGTTAATTTGAGAAACAAAACACTAAATTTTGAAAAGAATTATAAGCAGCTCCTTTTAAAATCTTTTTTTCAAAGGTTTACGATGAACAACTAGTAAAGATTTGTTAAATGTTTGTCTTACGAAAATGGCGACAGAAAAATAATAACTGTTGTATTTTTTAATGTCGAATCACATTATTTTCACTTTTTACTTGTAGGAACAATTCTTAGTGGATTTTCTATTCTGTGTTGTGGAAAATGTCGAGTTCAAACTAAAGATGATCAGAGACTTGTAACATTGTGTGTCAATGTGTGTGTTGGTGTGTCACAATTGTTTACTGTAACATTCTTATTAGTTGGATGGTTTTGGAGTATTGCATGGGGGGTCAACATGGTTTTACTAGCTGGTATGTAAATCATATAAATAATGTATCATAGACAGAAAATCAGACTACCCTTTTATGGAGTCTTCAAACAGTTTTATTTAGTTAGAGCATACCGTAACTATTAAACCTTGTTTATCTATAAACAGTTTTTAATATTTTCAAAAAAATCAACGAAAATGGAAACCAAGTATGGAAAACCACACCACACGTCTGAATTTTTTATGCAACTATTAAATCATGGTTTATTCGCTATTTATCTGTTCTTGTAATTTTACTATTTAGGCTTCGTCCAACATTTTGCAGCATCTGAAAAAGATAATACAAAATTATTAGATACTTGGAACTCTTATCATTCGTTAACTATGAGAAGTGAAGTGAGAATCCTTTATGTAATTACACTCTTTCTTTTACATTTCAGTCGAACTTAACAGACAGAAGAAACAAAAAAGAGAACGCGACCTACAAGCTAATGTGCTAAATGCCTTTGGAAATTCAATGCCAGTAAAATCACTCTTTCCTGGAATGAAATGAAAATTGATTTTAAAATCAACAGCATATAAACTTCAAATTTATTTGTCTTGTGTACTGATGCATTAGAAAAGTATGGATTTGTTCTGGTTCTAATGAAACCAGATACTTGAATTTCATTAATTGTTGAACATGCCAACACATGACTGTTAACATGTAACCTTAAGCAGATCATTCACGTTCTTGGTATAACATTAAGATTTCGGATCTGTATCAAAACTTGCTTAGTAAACATATACGAATGATAACTTCTGTCATGTTTTCCCATATACAGAAGTAAGCTAGTATAGGTGTTGCACAATACCACTATATAAAGATTAAAACATGCGAAGCACTTGTTATTCTTTTTTGTGTAGATACGAAGTTTAGAGCAAGATTATAGCGTGCCAATAGATTCATAGTCAAACAAAAAAATAATAAGATACGACAAGGATCATTGGAAATTACTATCGAATTTTATCTTAATTTGAAAGGTATATTATCTACTGTATAATGTAAATATAATCTTAGAAAATCCACTGTCACTGCTTTTTCTTTGTAGATAAAATAAAATGGTTAAACATTAAGTGGGATTAGAAATGTTCACACAATGTTATTCACTATAAGAACATGAAATTGAGGCATCTTAGAACGGATTTTTGTTTTCTTTAACTTTTTTGCTACCAACAATAGTTGTCATAATTGGGAAAAAAATAATCAGCTTAAAATGTTTTAGAGCCTATGTTCTGCGTCATAGAGAAGAGAAGTTTCAATAACTAACTATATTTTATAACAATATAAAAAAGAAGATGTGGTATAACAACTGGAAGTGTTTAACGACCTTGACTGGCTACACAGCCCTCGCACGGTCGGCTCGGTGCCCTAAGGCGTTTGGTGAGCATTTAAATATTTTCTGCAGTGGGTCAGGAACAGGTGGAAGACGCCATTTTGGTAGGTCGCCATCTTGGTTTTGCTGAGTAGTTTTTGGTTTGTTTACTATTTTGATGTTTCTTTACAGTCGATACTCCACAACAACTGTTTTCAGGGCCAGGATGATCAGCAGGGCAGCCCGCTAACCACGACGATGTGTTGTTGGTGGATGAATCACTGACTCTGTAGTAGATGACTGCAATTGTACAGTTTACAATTGCAAAACTATGTTACAACAGTCCTCGGACGTCTGGGCAGCATGTGACACTCACCCATCCACAATGGGTTTCAGAGTGTCGCTGACGCGAGTCTACTGTAAGGAACGTCTTAAGCCTACTAGTTTGTCGTTGAACCGGCATCTGAGCAGCGTAACATGTTGTAGCCAACGGGTTTACAAGCAGGAGCTGATCCAGCACGTCTTTTCAGCTGTAAGGACTGAGACGTGACTCGTGATAGAAAATATGGTATGATTGCCAATGAGACAACTCCCCACAAGAGACCAAAATGACACAGAAATTAACAACTATAGGTCACTGTACGGCCTTCAACAATGAGCAAAGCCCCATAGTCCGTAATAAAAGGCCCCGAAATGACAATGTAAAACAATTCAAACGAGAAAACTAACGGCCTTATTCATTAAAAACTGTTATACTGATAAAATAAGCCATTCTTGAATATCCGGACGAGAGTCAATTTAATAATTCTGTTTCACATCTATTTAATTTTGATGACTTTTTCGCTCAACGGGACATATGAGCTTCTGTCATCACTTGAAGTCCATCGTTGGTGTTTGTCTTCTGTTGTGAACCTTTAAAAAAACCTCATCGGCAACCACACACTCAAATATGTTGAAAACTGGCAGTAATGATTGTGGCATGTCATCAACAATGTTATCAATATATTCCTATCCGAGGATAGTTATAGACGACACATGCAGCAGATGACTAGTTTTACACATTTTTTTTCTATTACGGCTATTATCTTACGATAATAGTGTAGTAAGGCATCTCTTTCATTAAAATGATAATTTAATAAGGCAACAATTAAATTATCATATTAGATTTATAACAAACTAAAACATTTATCCAAATTATAAAAAGTCTAAAATAAATAAGGCACGATAATATGTTTCAAAATTTCGTGTTTAACTAAATATCAAGTTGACCGCCGAAGACTACCGATGGTCATATTAGCAATATAAACATAAATATAGATATAAAAATAAAAATAGATAGCAAACTCGTGCAATTTGAATTTTCTAGGTCTATTTAATTTCAAATTATAAATTACAAACATATGTTAATCGTCGTTTTTGCCCGTATAAGAATGAGTTGTTGTATATCGAATCAGTCAAAGCAATGATTTATTTTTGTTTCACTTTCAATGTTGACATTATTTCCTTTTAATACCTAAACACCGTAATTTTTCATGCGTAATCCATTTCTAGCTAAGCAGTGATGAATACGGATTCAATGAGGTCGAATAATCACTTCCATGTGAATAATTCATCATCTGTTTCGTAGTTTTAAAAAGAGAAGACTTACAATTTGGTCATGGTGACTTTTTTTGTAGATTTGGCGTAGCTGGTATTTTAGTTGCTGATTAAAATTTCCTTCTGATTATAGCAGCCGCTTCAACAATGATCAAAACCCATCATTTTATAGTCACCTATAACAAGGTCCAAACATGACACAAGTGAAACAATTTAAACGAAATAACTAACGGCCTGATTTATGACGATCAGACAGCAGCTAACAATAACCATTGAATTAGAGGCTCCAGACTGGGAATAAGATTTAATATTTTCTTTCCATGTCTAATTTTTCGTGTATATCACTGGCAAATGGAACCACCAAAGGAACTGCAACAGATGAAGTTGCAACAAGACAATTCCATGACAAAGGAATATTTCTGATTGATAATATTAGTGTATCAAACAGAACTCCCAACAGAGAAAACCCGACTATTGAAGGAAAGTAGCTTATTCGTGACCCCTTATGTGTATTTTAACTCTCCTGATGTGGCTAACAAAACGCAACTGACAAATTTTGGCAAAACGCAAACAACAACGAAACCAATAAAAGTACAAAACAAAACGGAACATTAACACTAGTAATGTTGGGGCCCTTTATAGCTTGTTGTTCGGTTTGAGCCAAGGCTCCGTGTTGAAGGCCGTACATTGACCTATAATGTTTTACTTTTATAAATTGTTATTTGGATGGAGAGTTGTCTCATTGGCACTCATACCACATCTTCCTATATCTATTAAGAAAAAGAACATTAACAAAATGAAAGGAAAATGTTCTTATTATTCATCAAAATTGTGTTTTTAAATGAAATTTATCGAGAAATGTGTATATGCTGTAAAAGACACCAGCCACTATTGAATTTAGTGATTGTCAACCGAGGTTGACGAATTCCATTTCTATGTTTGAACCTTGATTGATTACATAGAATGCATGGACTGCATAGTATTATTGGAGGCGTATAAAGTTAAGGAAGGAACCGGGTGCCCGCCCCTTTTGTGGGAACAATTTGGTTAGTTATAAAGGGAATCACTGAGACATGACCGGAGCGATCTTTCTTAGACATTCAGTGAGCCCCAACCCCTTATGAACATTTCTGGATCCGACACTGATTACGAAACCTTTTCAACAAGCCACTGATATACACTAATAATTATAAAAGTGGAGGAGTAAATCTTCAACAAGTGAGAATATAAAAAAGAAGATGTGGTATGATTGCCAATGAGAAAACTGTCCACAAGAGACCAAATTGACACAGAAAACAACTATATGTCACCGTACGGCTTTCAACAATGAACAAAGCCCATACCGCATAGTCAGCGGTACATAATTAGTCCCCGTCAAACTTCAATCAGCTGACTGTGGACTTAATTCACAAATCGGCCACATATGTGATTAGTCATGAGATTCCAGGTACATAGTAGTACCTTGTATAAACTTAGCTTTTTGCATAAATATCCAGTACATTAAAACAAAAAAAAAACACTAATGTTACGCCATATTTTTTGTTATAAAAAAAAAATGTAATGACTCTTTTTAAGTGTCGGTATAATGAGCTCGAGACTATGAGATGACGACTTATTATTAAAAACTCACTTATTTATAGAATATTTACAACATTATTGTATTTCATCGCTGCTTAGTAATCTCCAACACCGTATAAGAATACAAACTGCAAGTGTATTAAATTTATTACAATACACCCAGTTCGTCGCCCTCTTTCGGAAAATGAAATTAAAACTTGTTGAAGTTAGCTAAAAAAAATAATGTCTCAATGAAAGCTTATAAAATGGTGTTGTTAATGTGTCTTTTGGATTATTTTCATAATGCATGTCTCCCTACAACACAAACCATATTGGCGTAACTCAGTTATGAAATAGCTTACAAAATGACATCTTATATATATGCATTTGACACAGGACAATATATGAAATATTATAAAAAATCGATAGAGTGTTGAACTTAAATGTTTGAATCAAGTTATGCAGGTTCAAATAATATTCACTTCAAACAGAAAAGTAAAACTCCTCAGTCCGAACTTATGAAACTGCCAGCCCAAACTTCCTATGTGATCCGACCAACGTAGATTTGGATTTTTTAATAATAAGAATCATATAATTTTTTTCACACAATATTTTAGAAATAGCTATTTCGTCATTAAGTTTATCACATAAAATGACAATGATACTTAAATTAACAAAGGACTTTTAGCATGCATAACCTGAATATAGAAAGAGGTAGACACCTAAGTTTAGAAATTACAGACATAAATTGTAACTTATATTAGGAAACAGCAGAAGATGAAAGGCATTTTTATAAGACTATCATGTTCTTCAAAAATGTAGAAAGCCATTCATCAATGATCTTATAAAATTATCAAGATTTCTTCAGGATGATTTTTTTATATTTTGTTTATAATGTAAAGTTTTATAACATAACGTTTTTCATTAGTCATTATAAAATTATATTATAAAACTTTACACTAAATAAAATATTTTGAACAAACAGAAAATGGCAACACCCTCATCTAAAAAAGTAAAATCACAAAAATTCCAAACTCCGATGAAAAAAAAAATGTCCCGTTAGTTGGTAAACTTTATCAATAGGCAAAATTTTGATGACATATCTTTGTTGATTACATATTATTGATTCGTAATAACTGTTTAAAATAGTACACAGAGGACTCAGTTTATAATACATTATACTGGCATTATTATTCCAAGAAACTAGTTCGATATAGGATCATATAGCTTACTTGATTTTGATTTTTCAATTTTTGTTGTTTAACGCCAATTTCAGCATCGCCCTTTGGGCTATTTGGTGGCGACAGTTTTTATTGGTGGAGGAAGCCGGATTGCCCGGAGAGAACCACCTACCTTAGATAGAAAATCTGACAATCCTAGTCCATTAAGGTTGGAGTCGAGTGCACCCGCAAAGCTTACTTGAAGTCTGGCGTTTACAGTTTTATACCACCATTACAATTATTATTCATTCTCAATTACATGGAAAATTACTGTCTAATTAGCTATAATTTTTTTTATCAGTTCGGTTAAAAAATGTTGTTACGGGCAATGTTTTCACGATTTTTATGCATGCCGCTAATTTTCGGTGGTATATATATAAAACGTTAATCCGTTTCACCTTTCAAAAATCCTGTAGTATGTTTATTATGTTAAGATTTAATTTTAATTATTAGATCTACCCTTCAAAGAGCAATTTGGTCGTCTATAAAATATTTCTGTATCCTTATTTTAATAGAGAACGTTGGATATCATTATGTAATAACTTGTTGGTATTTATCTCTCTCGTTTTCATTTATGATCATTTGTTAACTGATATTTGATTGGTTAATTTTTGTTATGCATAAGTTAAATTTAGAAATTTCACATGCTGTGCGATGTGACAACACCGTCTTTGAATTATATACATTAGTATGTCAGAATATAGAACATTGTCACAATCGTAATGGTTGAAAGTGAGTTTATCTTGATATTTGGCTGATCCAAATTTACAGCCGGGAATTATGCCATTAAATTATTGATAATTCTACTTTCTTTTCAAAACCGGAGACTGTCACTATTAGTTTCATCCTGTTGTCACCAGGATACATTGTTTACCCGTCAAATAATTTAGACATTAAAAACATGTCACTCATGATACAATAGATAGATTTTCTTGTAACTGCGGTTAGTCTTGAAGACATGCCCTTGTTGTTAAATGACCGACTTCATGCTCATCAGACTGTCATGGTTACATGTACATGTAGCTGCAAATGGTACAAACTCTTATGGTCCTTTTTATATTTTTTTGTATTTTGCAGACGGTCTGCAAATAGTCAAAAGATAACATTAGGACCTAAGAGCTACTGTTCCACAGCTAGGTAGCATTGAGCTGCAACTCGTTTCATAAAAGAACTGATATAATTTTAAATGCATTTTAAATAGTCTTAAGACACAAACAAAAACAGTAAAATAAAAGACATACCTGCCAACCCTCCCGTTTTGAGTGGGAGACTCTTATATAAGAGTAAAATTTCCCACTTTATGGTATAGATTTTTTTGGTAAAAAGGGGGGAGGGGGGTTGCACATGATGCACCTTATTTTAAAAATGGTTTATGATTAATGCTTAAAACTTTACACACTTCTTAGTTATATTAATCTAAATTTGTATTCTTTTTGGTGATGATTCAAAGTTTTAGTTTAGAGTTATGGAGTTTTTTGTAAAAAAAAAGGGGGATTTTCATATGTCGCGCTGTATCTCAGAAACTATTTATGATAATTTATTGCATAAAACTTCACACACAAGTCGACGGGCGTATCATGCGCTCATGGTGCAGCTGTTTATTAAGATCTTTGACCACATTTATTTTTGTCTCAGAAACGTATATCATGTAAAGAAATCCAGACAGTAACGAGCTTGAATATTGTGTCCAAACTTTAATACCCAACCTGTTCATTGTTCAACCTCAGCTGTTATATCAGGCTCCACTCAGTAAAGCAATTTATTTTACTTTAGAATTGTCTTTCCTGATTCATGCCATAAACCATGTTTGTGCTAATAAATGTTGTAGATTGTCTTAAATGTACCAGGATCACATGACGATGTCAGTTTTATTTATATAATATACCTTACATATATTTAATCAATTATATGTAGTAACAAATTATCAATAACATGGAATAATTCAGTTAATTTTCATATAATTGCAAGGAAGGATGAATAATCTTTAAAATTCACAACCAGTGGTGAATAAACCTTTTATTCACCAGCAAATAACCTTTTAAGTTTCTTGATTTGTACACAAATTATCTCCCATGAAAATGACGTCACAGATGTAAATAAACAAAAGTGGCAACGCCATGTTCACATTGCAGGAAGCCCATCAAGTGACAAAGAAACAACCAAACCAGAAAGACCAAACAAGTGTTGGGAATTCATTTAGTGTTGATGATATCTCTGCTAAAGCCCTCGTGGAATAACTCTTACTCAGGTTTTGGAAATTCAACTTCTCAGCTGGCCATAATTGGATAATATACATGTATAATGATAAAAAAAACCATTCCTGCAATATATAATAGAAAAAACTATTCCTGTTATGTATAATAAATACATTGTGTACAAAATTTGACAACTGGATCCAAGTTAAAAAGTTAAATGGTGATTCTGCAACTCTGTCCGACAGTTGTCTTATTGACAGTCATACCACATCTCCTGATTTTTGTCTGGCTTTGACAAAGTAAAACAGTGAAACATAGATATGCTGTTTCTGGTGTCGTGGTTGGTGGCAGTGACATCAACAATGGATTAATTTATGATTAGGTCTAGTTTATGGGGAACCACTACATGTAGTTGTTGGTCAATGATATTTGTTATTCAGTTGTATTATCATTGGCACATCTCATTATTACCATGGAGATTATATAGCTCCACATATCAGTCATTGTTTTATTGATTTTAAAACTTTTGCCTAGTTTACATGTATTAGTTTGTGATAAGGTCAGTTCAAGGGGAACCATTAGTGATAGGCAAATGTTAATTGGTATGCCATTGTATGAGCAATATCATATCTTGTTTCCTTTGAGAATATTGTTCCCCATCCCCTTGATCATGGTTTGTTGACCTGTTAACTTTTGCTTAGTTAATATGTATTAGTTTGTAATTATATCAGTTTAAGATGAACCACAAATGTGAAGTCAATGATATTTGATATGCAAATTTATTGGCATTTGCAAGTCTCATTTCCATGGAGATTATATATATAGTCCCTTCATCATGGTTCACTGACTTTGAAATTTTAACATAGTTTACAAGTTAATGTTTATGTTTAGGTTTGTTTAAGGGGAACAACATATGATAAGTCTATGGTATTTGGTATGCAGTTGTATTAGCATTGGCACATCTCATTTCCATGGATATTGTTTAGCCATGAACTTTCAGTCATTGAATTAAGGTAGATCATAGGTATAACTTTCCTCAGATAGTTTTTTTTTATACTTTGCCCAAATAAAGATTTTTCTATACCTTTTTAGCTCACCTGGCCCAAAGGGTCTCATCACTTGGCGTCCGTCGTCATCGTCCGTCGTCGTTAACTTTTACAAAAATCTTCTCCTCTGAAACTACTGGGCCAAATTTAACGAAAATGGGCCACAATCATCATTGGGGAATCTAGTTTAAAAAATGTGTCTTGTGACCCGGCCAACCAACCAAGATGGCCACCATGACTAAAAATAGAACGTAGGGGTAAATTGCAGTTTTTGGCTTATAACTCAAAAACCAAAGTATTTAGAGCAAATCTGACATAAGTCAAATTGTTGATCAGGTCAAAATCTATCTGCCCTGGAATTTTCAGATGAATTGTATAACCGGTTGTTAGGTTGCTGCCCCTGAATTGGTAATTTTAAGGAAATTTTGCTGTTTTTTGTTATTATCTTGAATATTATTATAGATAGAGATAAACTGTAAACAGCAATAATGTATAGCAAAGTAAGACCTAAAAATAAGTCAACATGACAAAAATGGTCAATTGACCCCCTAAGGAGTTGTTGCCCTTCATAGTCAATTTTTAACAATTTTCATAAAATTTGTAGATTTTCACTAACAATTTCCACTGAAACTACTGGTGATAATTGTAAGCATCAAGAATGTTTAGTAAAGTTAGATCTACAAATACATCACCATCACCAAAACACAATTTTGTCATGAATCTATCTGTCCTTTGTTTAATATTCAAATAGACCTAATATTCACATAGACCAAGGTGAGCGACACAGGCTCTTTAGAGCCTCTAGTTAAAAAATGATAAAAAGCAGGGGCTAGTCAGGTGGCCAGCTGGGCAGGCAACAGCTAAATGTTGATGATGCATTCACTCATGAACTGTTCAATCAAAGCTTTTGAAATTTTAATAATTTGTAACTGACAACAAAATGGAAGTCAAGTTTAGTAATGATGATTTAGACTTTTACCGTTCAGGAGTTATGGTAATTGAAATATTGAAAAATGGAGTTTAGGTCCTTGTGATATTGATAAATGCCAGGACACAAATTTATAAATGTTGAAAAATCTGGTTTACGGTCATTCTGACAGCTCTTGTTAATTTCAACATTTGCATTATCAAAATTACAAAAAAAGGTGAGACCTCTGTGTTAACAGGTTATTATATATACATTATTACAACCATATATTTCTTTTTCTTAAAGTTTAACTGCTTTATTTAAATGATTGTTTCATTATAATTGTAGATACTTTTAAAAAAAATTGTACTTCTGAGACATGTATAACATGACCAGTTCAATCATTTTAACACCACTTCATCAATAAAGACAAGCTGACAGAGGTGTAGTAAAGCAAGTCAAAATGGCAGTTAAACTCAGTATTAAGGAAATTTGGGATATTTACAGTAGTGCTAGAAAACCTCCAAATCAGGAACAGGTTGGTGCTTTATTTACATGTAGTATTTAATTTTAGTTACTGTAAACAAACTTATTATTACTGAAACTTTATTTTGTGATTTAGCCCTTTTCAGCAGACTTTGCCCCAATTTATTTTCACAATTCTGTTGATGTATTTATGTGTAAGAGAAGACCCAATTGTTATATTTTCTAGAGGTTTTATTTATACTTTATTTTTGTCCCCTGCATAATGCCAATGTTGGTGACATGAATATACTGGACATCTGTCCATTTGTGCTTCCGTCTGTCCAGTCTTGTTAGCACTCTCACAGGTACAATTCTTGTCAGTTTTTCTACAAAAATTATACTATAGGACATTGGAATCCTGTTCTTTTATTTTATTTTTCAAAAGTTATTTGATTTACAGTATATATTTGTTGAGTAATGTATTGAGTTACATTGTAAGATACAGCTCTGTTTCTTTAATATATATATTTTGTTAACTCATGAATTAATTTATGGTCAAATGCTGTGAAGTCCATGAAAATTTGTCACAAAGTTAATGTTATGTATACATTATTTATTTTAAACACATCATCATGATCATATGATTAAATTCTGATGAAATAATTCCCCATTTCCTTTCTAATTTTATTATGACATGTCATCATTCTGAAACAAAGATATTGGTAATATTAGCTACACCTATTTCAGCTTTCTGTATATTTTTAGACCTTACTCTAGAAAAATCACTAAATATGACTCAATTTATTTAAAAGACATATATGTTTCAAATGTTTCAAGTTTTTGTTAATTATATAATACTTTGTGTACATTAAAAAATTTTCATCTCAAATATTTGATATGAAATCCAAGGCCAAAAATTATAATGCTGCTTGTATCTCAAAAACAAACACACTTTATTTTTCTACAATTTGAATTTATTCTTTATTGAAAAAAAAAAACCAACTTTATTTTTGAAATGTTAATTGTGAATTTTCAGGAGCAAATACATGTATAACTAATTCAATGTCACCAATGGATTATTAAAACTACTGTGTTTATTACAGTTAACAAGCTTGGCCTTGGACACCTTCTTAGCACTTTGTTGTAAGGAGATTGAAGAGAATGGAGATGTACCTATTATTTAGTAAGTCATTGTACGATAGTGATTAAGCCTGGTAATTAATGCGTCATTGTACCTGGTCATTATGATCTGTCATTATCTTATTTTACTCAGGTATTTATATAGTAATTCATTATTTCACTTCATTTCCATTGACATGATTTGAATTCAGTGATTTGCATTCATTGACATTACTGTTGATTTAGAAATGTAGCCTAGACTTTGACCTATTATACAGTATTTGCATTTTCCAATGATGTGTTTTTGGCTCTACTTAGTTAAGTGAAATGTGATTTTACAATTTGTGGTTTGCACATGCAAAGTAACCAGATAGATACTAAGTTTATCAGTTTATCACTAGAGCATTCTCCTTCATGGTAGGTTTTCAGTTCTTTCAATTTGAAAGTCCAAAGAATACAGAAGTGTCTATTTGAATAAAACCACCTTCCTAAATTTGTAGGAAGAATGCATGATAAGGCAACTCTTCGAATTAGGCTTGAATTGAAAATTATAGTGTCATTAACATGCAACCTTTCACTCATTCCCCAGATAATCACCTTGAAAACAAGCTGTCAATCATTAATGATATATACTTGTTAAGGTAATAGTTATATATGAGGGAAAGGTGTGTCTAGATAGGAAACCCTGTCAGCCGGTGGGCGGCGGGGTTTCTTATCCAGACACGCTGTATCCCTAGGTGTACAACTAACTAACACCCCACTCTAACTTTATATTGTTAACATTGATTATGAAATGAAAAAAAACCCCAATAGCATATATATATATATATATTTTATTGACAATATCAAACCATGATTGATAAGATTTTATTTTATTACATGAAACCCCACTAGTAACCTTTTTTTGGTTATCTTCGTTCAAACTTTGACAAGTGAGTATATTTTACCAATGTCAAGGTTGTTTTGCATATTCCAATTAAATCCATCTATATTTTTTATCTTACGGTTTTATAGAAAAAAAAGCCCCCCTCTTCTCGAGAATGAATAAACATTCATATTCGGACTTACAAAGGGATACGTGTGTCTGCAGTAGAAACCCGACTACCAGACATGTTCAGCATACAAAGATACAGATTTAATATTTTGTAACTCTCTTTTTGGGGGCAGGGGCTGATCCAGCTGCGGGTTCCCAACTCAACAGAAACATCTCAACAGAAAGGGGGTAGGGTTCCAAGCATTCAAATACATTGATCTTTTAAATTGGATCCAATCCGCTGCACCCCTACCCCAGATCGGCCACTGGATAACATGGGGGGTGGGGTGGGGGGGGGGGGGGGGGGGGGGGCAGTGAGAGTTAGAATCCCCCCTTTTAAAAAAAAAAGATCAATGTTTTAGAATAGACACATTTGACTAGGACAGAAAATATTACTTTCAGCAAAGGAGTTATTAAAGGATTATTTTTGTAATAAAAAAAGATGCTTAATTTTTCTTCGCTATTGGAATTTTCTAAAATGTTTTTTTTTAATTCTTGAAACAATTTGTTGTGAACACTATTAGTAATTTCTTATAGTCATGCTATTTAAAGAATAATCAATTTCTATTGTTACGAATAACAAAGGACTTTGTTTGAGGGATGTAGAAGCAGGAGTTTCCAGAAACCCAGCTCGTCACACCCTGTGGTCAAAATCCATTGTTATTTCAGTTTGCATCAACTATACTCTATGAATTTTATAAACATTGCTTTTTACCACAGATCTAGTTTGAATTTTGCTGTTGTCACTTTTACCATTCTAGAGTTATGCCCCTTTACAAAGGAAAAAATGCTTACTTTTTGGTTCCATTCTCAAACTTTTATAGGTTTGCATCAACCTAATGTTAAAAACTTCTACACAATGCTTTTTACCACAAAACTCAAATTAAGTTTTAATTTTGGTGGAATGACTTTTACTGTTCTTGAGTTATGTCACTTTATAACTTTGTATGCAAGCTGGGGCATCATCTGTGTCCAATGGACACATTCCCCATTTATTTCTTCATTCTAAAGGCACACAGATAATGTCCGATGTTCACTCCTCAGGAAAAAGTAAAAGATTTACATAATTTGATAAATGGACATTGTCATTAAAACTGAGAATAGAAATGTGGAATGTGTCGAAGCGACAAAAACCCAACCATAGAACAGACAACAGCCAAAGGCCACCAATGGGTCTTCAATGTAGCGAGAAACTCCCGGCGTCCTTCAGCTGGCCTTTAAACAAATATGCACACTAGTTCAGTGATAATGGATAATTAGAAAGTTTACTTGAAGTATATATAATTCCATTTGAAAAATGCCAGGCAGTTTGTCATTGAAACGTTAATTTTTATCAAGTTTGAAGCCTTTGCATGAACAGTAGCATAATCTTTTTAAAGACTTCCTGTTTGGTAATAATATTTAGAACACTTTTGTGACTTAAAAAGTTTACTCTAGCATTTTCAAATAAATTTATGTTCCAAATTCAAGAATACCTTAAAGGGTATTTAAGATCATCTACTGTGAAATCAGGTTCACAGATATTACTCAAATTTCCATATCTGTTTTAGAAGATACAAAATCTTGTTTCAAATTTCTCAATTTTTCAATATGGACATTCTTTTCTCAACCATCTCCATCTAAGGGTTAAATTGAATGTTGCATGAATTACAGATTCCAATGAGGTTAGATTATCGACTTACAAGCCCAAAATATATTAGTCTGTGCCATATATAAAATTTTGCCATGATAATTATCAAATCTAAATTAGATTGATTGATGGATTTTTGGTGTTCAAACACCACTTTTAAGCGCCACTTTTGGGCTATTTCAAGCAGGCCAATTTTTACAGTGGAGGAAGGAGGATCGAGTGCCTGTAGAAAACCACTGACCTTTGATAAGAGAACTGACAATCCTATTCAATTAATGTCAAATGCATCCACATGAGTGGGGTTCTAACTCACAATCTTAGTTGACTGGTTAATGATTACAATAGTAGAATTACTTAGACCATTTGGGATGAGGCCCCTCAAATATTAGATGAGATCAGTGTACCTCAAAATTATCTATACTGTCTGTTGACCTTTTACATGTCTTTTCATACCCCTGCAGTAGCAGAGTGGGCATTAAGTTTTATCCTTGTCTATCTGTATGTCAGTTCATCCATCTGTCCCAAAATTGATTTCTGTTCTCTAACTTAAGTTTTCTCAAATTTTATGAAACTTATACACAATGCTTATTACCACAAAACACAGATAAAATTTAATTTTGGTGGTGTCACTTTTACCATTCTAGAGTTATGCCCCTTTACAAATGGAAAAATTGCTGGATTTTTCGTTTCCTTTCTCTAACTTGAGTTTGTGACATTGTCTCAACCAAAAGTTATGAAACATAAACAATGCTTATTACCACAAACCACATATCAAGTTTGAATTTTGGTGTTGTCACCATTACCATTCTAGATTTCAAATCTTTTTTTTTACTTTTTCATTGATATATACCCTAATTTCTTAACACTAAATCACTCTCAATCTGAAAATTTGTGACCTTTTGTATATAAAGAAAAAATCCCTATATATATAAGTTCATTAGTAATAAATTAACACAGTATTACATGCACTAGTTCATGATTAATATTTTTCTGCGTAAAGGATGTTTAAGTATGATGTTTTTTGATGATGTAAAAAATGAATGTAAACACATTATACGTAGATAGATAGACATCAACTTGTACTTGATAGGCCTTGTTGATTTTTGAAAATCTTATAAACACTTTTTTTAAATGCCATTTAAACTATATGCATATTTATTATGAATAAACATTTGGGTTATACCTGTACTACATCTATAAAATCCCCTTGGACTGTTTCAATTACATGTAGTATGGTACATCAACTTTCAGGGTCACAAAACAGTAAGGAAGGAAAGCGTATTAAATATTTTTTTTAAAGATTTTGATTTCCTGTTTATAATAGTACGGTACATGTATAGGTGTATTGACCCATAATCTGGTTGATATCTGACACTGACATCTGATAACTGTCTCTGTAAACTTTACCTTTCGGTCAGTAGCTGTTTAATTATTTAAGTTTATAAAAGTGAAGTACACTATATAAAGTGTTATCTATGAGCAGTTTAAAACTACAAGAAACAGGTAGGTTCTTTCAATTAAATATATAGATTGTTATTCATTTTAGAAAATTATGAAAATTGTTAAAAAATAAAAAATTATAGAATATGTTTAAAATTATTTTGTTATTTATAAAAAAAAGAAAACGAGTTGTGATATATTAAATGAGTATATTATATCAATGAGATAATAAAAAGAATTTGTATGACAAAACTTTCAAAGGCAGATTGATGTGAAAACCTCACCCTGCTTATGGTCACTTCATTCATAATAATTCAGAGGAACACTTTTTTAAAGGCTTATAATATCATGCAAATCATACAATATTATTGTACTACTGCTTTTGAAATTTAGTGAAGTTTCTCCCCATTAGTGATTGATTACTTTAGAATTAGGAACAAGAAGGGAAAGATGTCAAGAATTAAAAATGACACAAGTTGAAGTATCAAATGATTATAATATACATGTACCAGTATATGTTAGCTCCCTTAATCAGTATTGTTTCTTTAGTGAGGAGAATAGTTTTTAGTGTGGTTCCTTTGTTCAACCCATCTTTCTTTAAAGGTTTGAATGAACAATTGCTATCACTTGATCCATAACATGTAATATAGATCCTTTTGTTTATAAAACTGGGGTGCTAATTTTATTTTTCATTTGTATTTCATATATATTTAATTGATGTATCACTAACTAATGTTTAGAGACTTAATTTTTGTCAAGCCTGCGACTTTTGTCACAGAAAGCTTGACATTGGGATAGTGATCTGAGGGCTCTGGCTGGGGTGGCATTTGATAACTTCTTAAAAGCTTTATATTTTAGAAGGTGGAAGACCTGGATGCTTCTTCTTTGTACATAGATGCCTCATGTTACGAAGTTTCCGTCTGACCCATGTCCATTGCCTTTGACCTCATTTTCATGGTTCAGTGCACGTGACTACTTGGAAAGAAAAAAAAGTTAATATTTTTTGTAATGTTAATTTCTCTCTTATTATGAGTAATAGGATAACTATATTTGGTATGTGCGTAACTTGCAAGGTCATCATGCATGTCAGACAGTTTACCCCGACCTTAACCTAATTTCATTGGCCAGTGAACAAGGTTAAGTTTTGGTGGTTAAGTCCATATTTCCGCTACTATTTTGTTGTATTCTGTTGAGAACTTGTTGCATTTTAGCCATAGTGGATATTTCTGATGGAAATTGAGATGACAGAAGTCTGTGAATTTAATTATTTAAATTCACATTCCTCAAAACTTGATTTTTTGAAAATTTATTTTTCAGAAATGAAAAAAAAGTTTTAGGGTCAGGGTATATACTAGGGTCGGTTAGGTAACTTGAACCACACATATACTTTTATGTGGCGTTACTTTCATAAGTTTCAACATAGGGAAATAAATTTGCATTCAATATAGTGTAATAGGTCAAGTATATTAGGTGTATGGAAGGATTAAGGTGTACATGTCCAACTGGCAGGTGTCATATGACTTTGACCTCATTTTCATGGTTCTTTGGTCAATGTTTAGTTTTCTTGGTTTAATCTGTTTCTTAGAAACCATAAGCAATAGGTTAACTATATTTAGTGTATTGAATGATTGTAAGGTGAACATGTATTTCTTGTTTGGTTTATATGACCTACACCTCATTTTCTTGGATCATTTTAAGTTTATGTGATAGTTGTAGTAAAGCATTAAATTTAGGACTATCAACATAATATGAATAATTAGTAAAGAAGGCTAGACATTTCAGCGCATGCACTCTTGTTAAATATTAAATATAAAGTTTAAGGGGTACTATTAGTGGAGAGACACATTCTTCTTTTAATCATGAATGATTTTATCAGTAAACTTTAATTGTTGAACAAACTGTAAAATTATGCTGACACTGAGTTTCATAAGGTTGCAATGTGAAACCAACCTTAAACTTAGATACAGTACACAGATAATGTTAAGGTCAATATGCAGATTATTTCTGGATGAAAAATTATTAAATTTAACTTGTGTGTTAGGGTTTGATTAATTATTTAGACGGGCAAATACTGTCATAGTAGATAAACTAGTTTGATAAATAACAGCATATTTTTTTAATGATTTTAATTAGTTGCTAAACAAAACACACTTTTTAACCTTGAATATTTCATGAAAGTACGATATACAATACATATTTCTGTAGCAGTGCAACTTAGAGAAGCTTAAGTATGGGTATTTGTGATTTTACTGTGTGTCCTTAAAGATCCTTAAAAGGTTGCTTTCAGTAAAAGTTTCTGTGCTTCCAAGGACTGAGGAGTAAAAAGCATACTTAGCTCTTAACATTCTCCAATTAAGCCATGCATATAGTTATCCACTATGCATGCATGGCTGTGACTGCTTCCAATAATATTCAAACAGAAGTTTTCATATGACCCCAAATTTTTTTTTAGGTTTGTATAATGCTATGATGTTGTCGTTGGCCTAATGTCTGTGTTGTCGTCTTTATTGTCTGAAGACATATTTGTTTTCCATACAATAACTTTAGTTTAAGTTAATGGATATCTATGAAATTTTACAAGAATGGTCAATACCACAAAAGGAGGGTTTGGATTGGTTTTTGGGGTTATGGGACCAATAGTTAAGCAATTAGGGGCCAAAAAGGGACTAAAAACAAGCACCTTTGTAGTTTCCAGACAATAACTTGAGTGTATGTGTATGGATCTCTCTGACATTGTACCATGGTTCCATATCACAAAGGGAAGGCTGGGATTGAGTTTGGGGGTAATGGCATGTACAGAAACACATTTACTGATCAACAAAGGGGTGTCGATTAAAACTTATTGATGCTTTTGACAATTCTCTGAAGGTCGATGCAGGGTGCAACAAATTTGTTCTAATTTAGAAATACTATCTTGTCAAATTTTTCTTAACCTGAATAACTCAGTTGTTATATTCTGCTGATCTACGATTACTAACGTAGGAGAGATTGATTACGGGGAGGGACTGAATTATTCTGGGATGAGTCGATTTCTCAACTTTGTTATGTAACTAACAGTCCTGATGATGAAAATATTTCCTCTGATGGTACAGAGGTGGTGGAATGCCTTAGACACGATCAGCTACATGTAAAAGTATAAGCTTTGGAAAGGTGCTTACCACTGTTTGATATTATTTTAAAAGACAATTAAAAATGCAAACATTTGAAACTTAATTTTGATTAATATTCAATTTCCCGGGAGGCACTCTTTATAAAAATCTTATTTTAATTGAAACAATGAGGCTACACAAGATTTAAGGATGCACAGTTTACACTCGATTAAAGGATGATATTTGACTGGCCTTGACAGAGTTTTAAAGCGAGACTTAGATATGCTGTTTCCTGCATACATGTAGGCCATGGCATCAAGAATGTAATAGTTTGTACATTTGATTAGGTTAGTTTAAGGAGAACAGCCAGTAGGTCAATGATATTTGAAATGCAGTTGTATTAGCTTTTACACATCTGATTTCCTTGAAGATTATTTGACCTTGCCCTTTCAGTCATTGTCTATTGACTTTGAAACTTTAACTTAGGTACTGCCTATAATTTATTAATGATATAAATAGATACATGTACTGGTAAATATAAGATAATTGATCAATATTCATTCAAACAAGTAATTTGGTGCAAATAAATTCTAAAATTTTGCTTGATTGATACCTTTTGAAAAATCAAATTAGGCGCAAAATATATTTCTCTTGAAAAAAAGCAATTGGCGCAAAAGTACTGCAGCCAGGAAAACCGTGTTAAAAGGTAGATGCATTATTATCTGCTCTTGCTTCTGAATTGTTTGCCCTTATTTATTATCTGGTGGGTATACCAATATGCAGATATTGGGCAAACATTTATTTAACCCACTTTTGATATTGCTAAATTTAGAATTGGTTACCTTTATAAATTAATTTAAAATAAATTCATCAGATAACAAAATTCAATGTGTTTAATAATTGTTGAGTTTGATGTTAAGGTTGATGAAGAATGAAATATTAAGTCAGGTATGATTAATTATTTCCGTAAGAAAGATACATTTTACTTTTAAAGAAAATATGCCTAATGGATGATTTTGTTCTGGCGAAAGTGGTTATTATTGATTTTTTTTTTAGTGGGTTTTTGAAAAATATTACACTAATTACCATGAGTTTGTATCTGTATTAGATTAGCAGTAAGAAATTTAAACATTTGTGCTTAGTGCTCAAACTTTATTCATTAGAAATAAGAATGATATATATCAAATGATTTTCAATTTTTTTTTATCTCTGTTTTAGTGACATGAAGACCATAGTGAATCAGCTGTGTAATGAGTTTATGAATGATATTATCAGGATCACTAACAAAGCAGACGATGATGGTGACCCTGCAGCACTCGAATCATATCTTGTTAAAGACAGAGGATGGCAGTTACTGTATGTCATATATAAAAATGGTATTCAGGTATGTTTTACAACTTACTAAAGAATATCATAGTTAATATACTGGTACTCGCATTAAATATATATGTGCATATATGACATTTCCATATGACTATTAGAAATCAGATTTGAATATTAATTTGTCCCCTTCTGGGATATGTGGTTTGCAGTTGTATAAACATAATTCCCATTGATGCTTTTTGGCACCAACTTGTGGTCTATTCATTTTGAAAGCTTTGCATGATAAAGTTTTGCCATTTGAATTTAAACATTTGCATTAAACAATTGAAATTACAAACAGGCAAGCCATGTAGCAGTTTATGTGAAGTAGTAAACATGTTATATTATCACGAAACTTTATGAATGAACATATCTAAACATAAACTATTAAACATCAGCATTTATGGTCTCCTGGGAGTGTGTAGACCTTATGTGCAGGAGATCATGGGATAGAAAATCTTGGGCAGATCAAATCAATGACTGTTAAATTGGTATTTGCTGCTTCTATGCCAAGCACAAACAGCATTTTAGAGTAAGAGCAAAGCCTGTTTGGCTCTGAGTCTGTACAATGAGTCCGTCTGAATAGGATGACACGTCTTCTTGCAGACTGTTACCTTGTAATTTTACTAGCATGTTAAAATTCTTTCTAGTCATATTAATCTTGTACAAAGCAAGATTCATATTCATATGGCACTAACATGCTATGGCATTAAACATGCATTTAATTTGCAACTAGAGGTAAAAATACTAGCCATCCATCCATCCATCCATCCATTCATTAAAAAATTGACAAGTCTTCAAATGAATGATCACTATTCTTGAGTTTTGAGGTTTACATAGTTTGAGGCGTTTTGACTCACAGAAGATGTAATATTCAGGCGAAATTTTGTCATATCAAGATTTAAACTGTAAAGGTTTTGTCAAATAATGGATGATGTATAGTTGTTGGTCGACTAATACATTTTTCTGTTGGTAAATTCAATTTTTAAATCATTTCATATAGAGTGAATGTGATGTCAGCATCCCATGTTGTCTAGAAATACAAAAAATGGAAAAAAGAAGTGATTTATTATTATGAATGAATACATGTAGATATATCAGTGAAAATTTTACTAATTCTTCAACAGTCCATTGTAACATATGCAGTTGATAAGGAAGTTTTCACTCAGACATTGACTTATGATAGGATGAATAAGGAAATAATGCATGATTGCAAATTTTATACTCTGTTCTTTTAATGTCCAAAGGTCTGTTAGGATTGAAAAAATGCTTGCAGTTTATCATATTCTCTTTATTTTACAAAATATTATCTATGTCACAATGATGTTGAGCAATGATTGAAGTTTTCATTTTAATATGAAGAAGTTTTTAATTGCACAGTGATTTATTGTCCTATGTCATAGTTAACTGTTTTGAGAATTGATTACTAGCAGATTATGACCATATTTGTCACTATCTATTATATGTATATTTATGTTGATATTGCTTATATGACCTTGGTAGTTTTAGGAGGTCAACTCAATAGTTTTTAAGATGGTGTCAAGACTAAGATACACATGGAAAAAGGATACATATTATCTAGTCTGTGCCTTATATATTGTTTATTTTAGACTTTTTATAATTTGGATATACGTTTAAGCACTTTATAAATCAAATATGAGAATTTGAGTCAAATCGGTGAATATGAATTTGACAGCTATTGCTCCTTTAATGTTGATTGTTGAAAAATTCATAATCCACAATTTGTATATAGGTGTATTTGGTAATTAAAATATGACACAAGACATTTTCTGTATTACAGGGGCTTACAGTTGGAAGAGATTTCAGTAACTTAATTGTATCATTGTTACCATGGTGTCTGAAATTTAAAACTTACTCCCAAGGTAAAGTGAAAGATATGCAAAAATATACAAATTTTGTTTCTCTTGATGTTTTAAAATATGTTACTTTTAAAAGAACATGCTTAAAGAATTTATAAGTACTTTTCAAAATCTGTAGCTTATAGGAATTACCTTTTAAGATCTTTACTTTCCTATCTGTTTAGCAACTATGGTCTCTCTAAGAAAACACCATGACAGCTGCACCAGCAAACTTTTATGTTCATATGGAAAACTAATATTTTAATATTTGGCCATGTTCAAATTATATATATATATATATATATGAAATGTTCTCATTTCATACATTTGAAAATATTATACAACATTTATGATATAATTGAATAACTATATTTTATAGATTTGAAATCTGTATCAGAACAGGATGTTCTTCCGTCTATCAGCTCATGCTTCTATAACCTACATAAATCCAACAAATGGATGCAGTCTTGCCAAAGAAGGGATAAAGTTGTTCCTAAAACCAAGCATAGAAAACCAATTAAGAAGCCAGTAAACTATAGACCCAAGAAACAAAGAGAAATATCTGAGAAAGAGCTTGAAACAACCGACTCTGAAGAGGATACATTAAACGTTCCAGCTTCACCCCCTAAGTTTAGAAAATCTAGACATATGTTCAGGCATAATCCTTATGTTAGCTTTGGTGGCAAAACTATTGAGGATGAAGAGAATGTGTCAGAGGAAGAAAACGAGGAAATAGCATTGATTCTATCTAGGATTGATGTGGACAAAAAAGAAATGAGTCCCCCTGAGATCTCACAACTTATACTCGACTTACTGTTAGAAATTTGTTTACAAGATTTAAATCAAATATCACCTTCTAAAGTTCTTTCACCATCAGTATTGCCACATCTTACCCATGTTTTAACTAGTTTTTATCCTAAGTCAAATATTGACAATGAAAAGATCTTAGCCAGTGAATGGACAAAAACCAGTAATATTCACTTTCAGAGGAAACTTTTACGTGTTATTATAACATTATGCGGGGCCATAGCTGTTCAACAGAATGGAGTCAATATTATTGCTGGTCACAGGTGCTTACAAGATTTATTAGACATTGCTCAACAGATTTATAATTTGCAAAATATTAAGAAGGAATTATCAGCCGGAAATCATACCGAAGTAGAAAATGGGAATAAGAATAATTTTGATTTAGATCTTTGTTTTCTTACAGAAATTGTTCTTAGTACCACTGTTTTGCTTGACATAATATTCCAGTGTTTACCACTAAATCTTGTTTTCATCAGCAATGCTGTCAAACTTGTTAGAGATTTTATAGATGGAAATGGTTTTATATTGCTTGACTTTGTCCTGTGTCATTTGGACTTTTTGAGAACTCAGTCATATACACATTCTGATTGGTCTCATTCAGAACCAATCAGACTTATTGATTCATTTTTGAATACATTGAAATCAGTAAAAGTTAACTATATACATTCAATGAAGTGTCTGAAGAATAAACACCAAAGATGTGAATTTAGTGTGTATTTCAATCACCATCACAATATTCTAGGCAGTTCTTACACTGTTTTCCAAGAGATGTCGTCTGCTGAAAAACAAAATGGTGGAAAATCAGAAGGTGTGTGCCTAATAGCATCATGGTGCACTTTTCTTCTTGACATTTTGTTTAAATTAGAATGTAAGCTATCAAGAATAGAAATATTGAAGACATTAAGTTTGTCTGGTATATGCTGCTGTATGAATTTAGAAGTAGTAGTAAGTGGGGTGCTAAAATGTTTGCCAAAATTTTCACCTCCTGTACAAAACTTTGCTTTAGAAACGATGAATACCATAATACTTGATAACTTTTCTGGAAGAAAATTGAACAGCAGTGTCTATGTGGAGTCTAAATCTCCACCTTTTGCCTGTAGTGTTTGTTTTGATAGAGGAAGCTTTCAGGCAAATAATGAATCGGGGAATGCACATCTTGCTGTTGACAGTGGATTTTCTAGTCATGGAATGAAGATAGAGAAGAAATTCTCTGATTTTGAATTTTCAAAATGGTCAGTATGCAACATGTACAAGAACATCTTATTTTCCCAAAATCAGCAGTTAGCTGAATTGACTTCAAAACAGTTATTAAATCTTGTTATAAATGGAACTGAAGATTTGAAGGAGGAGCTTTTCTTTCGAGTCTATACATTTACATTTAGCTCATTTTTAGGAACATTAAGGTCAAATTCACCGTGTTCATCTGAGGAAGAACAAAACAAAAATGTTGAATTTTCCAAAAAAGTAAAAGTTCATTGCTTGTCAGCTTTACCCAACCTGCTTGAAGTGGAATCTGTGTTGAATGAATTCTTAGAAAACAAAGGCATAGGAAGAATATGTCAACTGTTAGAAGATGAAAGTTTGAGAAATCCGGTTTTAAAGATTTTTGAAGCATTGGTGATCTTAGATCAAGGAAAGTTAACTGATAGTGATATTATATATTCTCAAACAAGCACCTTTTCACAAATCTTGCCAAAAAATGGCCTAGTCATTAAAGCATTCATTGGTGGTCTTGCCAGTAAGACAGCCAAGGATACATGTATGGGTAACGAAACAGTAGATATAAATGATTTTGTTCAAATGTTTGACTGCTGTGATGTCCAATTTTGCTGTCAGAATTTTGCCCATGTAATGACTACAAATTTGCCTCTGCTTGTAGACATGTGGGAGACATGTGCCAGAATTTGCCTTTACAGCAAACGATTTGTATTTCACTTTCAAAACTCTCCGTGTCTAAAGATAGCAGAGAATGCCTTGTTAGTGATTATTAAGCAGTTACTATCATTTAACAAATGTGATTTGCCTGAAGGATCTGAGGACTCTGAACTAGACCTTGACATTAGTAAAGTCCCGACAAACTCCAGCAATTGTTATCTTAAACTGATGTTGATGAAGTCTTTACTGATTATATGCAGTGCTTCATACAAAAGTCTTATTAAAAAGGTATGTCAAAAAGCAATTTTATGAGACAAATATTTTGATTTTGTTTTGTTTAAACAGACCAATCACTTTTGAATAACATGAGATGAGGGGTAAATTTCTGTGAGACCTTTATACTTTATATAAAAAACAACAAAAGATATGACATCTACAGGTAAAGATACAATATTCCATGCCAGACTTTGCCATCTGTGAATTGTTCAGATGAACCTTAATGTAGTTTAATTAGTTATGTTGATCAGCCTTCTTTTTATTCTTAACATGCAAATTTCAAAGTTTTAGAATTATTTCTTCTCTAAAGTTTCACAATCAATTGATGAAAATTACAAATACAGTATTTACTAAAAGAAAAGGTATTTAAGGTGGTATGGAAGTTGATAGAATTTTTTCTTACTTTGCCAAAACGTAGTATCTATTGGTATATGTTCAAAAATATAATAAAAATGATAGGTCACTGCGCATTTTCTAAAGCTACAGGTTGTGACAAAATATTTTGTATGGATTATACAGGAAAAAACACCATTTTGTGATTACAAACTAAACGAAATGATAGAATTGTCAAATATATTAGGGAAAGATAGCTTTCAGACAATGCTTTGAGGATATCAAAACAAAAGATAGGGTCTCAATACGTTTTTTTCCGGCTAAAATACAACATAGGAAAATTCCATGTAGATTCATTCAGAAAAGGCAGTTTTAGAGTTACCTCCCCTTAAAATGCCAAATTAAAAACATTTAAAAACAACCAAAAATAATCTACACTTGTAAAAACATCAATATTTATAAGTTATATTCTTATACATTGGTTCTTTCAAATGAAAAATCACATTAAATATCTGCATTCCAGCATCAAATTTTGCTAACTTGATCGAAAGGTTCTCTGTTTTTTACAATTTAAGATGGCGAAAGACACCCATCCCACCTTATAGCAATGATAAATAATTATAAGATGTACATGTCATATGGTTTTTTTCCCTCTTACATTACTTTGTGGGGGCTATGTTTACATTAATGATACAATTCCTTAGGTATCATATATTGAAGGTTATCCCCTTCACTTCTGTTACAAAATGGTTTTGTAAATAAATTGTAGTATGGTCAGATAGTTACATGTTATTGTATCATGTCACTGTGTGTAATATAATAAATAAGTTATCAACGAAAAATCAGTTATCAACGAAAAATCACCTATCAACATTCTGTATCAGTCACTAAATAGATTCAAGATTAAATAGTGCACTTTTGTTTAAATTCAGTCAAGTTCAAATTCTTAAAGTTTGTAAACATGTGTTGGACATAATGAATGTAGTGACCACTTGAAATGTTGACACAATGCAATCTGGACAAGAGTTATCTGAGGTAATTCAGTTTAAAAAGTACATTCAGAAGATAACATGAAAAGTTGTTTGCAAGTACATTATATGTAGATAATTGGTTAATTCAGCATATAAAACATTTATATTACAATAAATGTGTTCATGTTTTTGTTTTGAAAATTGAAAAAAATACTTGAAACAAAATTTGAGGACTGTGAGGAAAATACATTTTGAGACTGAAGACTACAACAAATTCAACTGAAAATACATTTTCACAAAAATGACTTCTAGCTGACATCCATATGTCCTTCATTATGTAAATCAGAACACCACAGTCATTCAACTCTCATTAGATATAAGTTTGCATAATAAAGTAATGAATCGCTTCTAAATGATTTTGGTGAATGTTCCAGTATTGTTAATAGTTTGAATTTCATGTAACTCTTAACAGTAGCAGTTTTTCCATATTGGCTAAAAAAGAGAAAATAGTTTTTTTGTGTTAGTGGAAATTGATTTTCTAATAACCAGTCACATCATATAATTCTTTCAAAATATAAGATTTATTGTTCTTGGTTTAAAAATATTTGTATACAATTGTCAATATAAAGATAATTTATGCATTTATTTACATAGATGAATATGATTATCTGCAAATGATTAGCATAACACTACTCAAATAGAAAAGTAACATTGTAATAAATGTAACAAATTATTTTACATGACTGATATAAATTATTTTTTTGTAGGATGGACAAGAGATTAGCATGTGGTCACGGCTGAAAGAGGCATTCCAAGGATGCTCAAAACTCCCCCCAACCAAAGTCAAGACAGTTTGTGACATCATCTTGTCGTCTGCTATGCCAAAGAAAACCACAGTGTTCGATCACTCTAAACTGGAAAGCTTAAGTGAATTGGTAATTCAAAATAATATTGTAAATATAACAGCCAATGTATAGACATATTTTCAATTCAACTGATTAAAGTTGTTTTTAGTCTTTAATAGATACAGATCGAAAAAATCTTGTGTAGGTGGTTCAATGTAAATGTGATTCAAAAACCAAAGAAAAAAGATGAAAAAAGTTTACACTGCACAGAAAACTGAACATTGGGGAACACAAATCCCCACAAAATGGAGGTTAAACTTGGTTAACTGGGAGGGGTGACCAACTTCTTCTCCACTAGAGGCATCTGTCAAATTGTTCATCACAAGTACTGTTTAAACTTTTTTACGTAAAAAGATAATTACAAAAATAAAAGCATTATGATACTGATAAGCTGAAATCCATACATTCAGAGTTTTTTTCAGTGAACTTTTAAAATGTCCTAATTTAAATATATTTTAACATGTTCTTGTCCTCGTATTTTCATCTGATGGAAAATTATTCTTTTATATTTCAGTTTATTAAAGATGATGACATTGATGATGATGAGATACGCCAGTACTTACATACAACTAGTGATGACGACTACGACTCTTTGATGTTTGGGGAAGGTGGTTACTATGGTGACACTGAATGTGGATCAGATGACAATAACATACAAATAAAATCCATGGAGAATGGATATGGAATGGAGATATACCCGGCTGTTTTCAGGATTCTGGTAGAATTAATGATCAAAATTCAGCACGAAGAAAATATAAAAGATGTATTAAGTCAAATTCTTCATAAGTTGTTACAGACATTGAGAGCAAGTCATAAGGCAACACAGGCAGTTTGTCATGAGGTGAATTTATGTCAATTATTGTTGATGGTAACGTAACCTTTATGCTGTGTATGACACATGTTGCTTAAATATCTTTATTTAAAGGACAGCTACAGAAATAAGATAAATCAAACTTTTACAAGATAACACAATGAATTTAAGAACTGTGATTTTTTAGGGAAAAAAATAAATTAACTCATGTCTTTACAGTGCATCAATTATACGTATACTACTTGTGTTATGATAGTAAACAAAAATGACTTGAACTGCAAAGTAGGCTTTTGAATTATAGTGTTGTATGGTGTTAAAAAAAGAATTTGAAAGAGATAAATGATGTGAAAAAGTGGACCTTTTTTCCAATTCCTATGTAAATCAATATTGATTAAATCGAGTTATATAATATATTATAGGGTCTGCTTGAGGACATACTTACAGGATTTTGGACATTATTGATAGAAGACAATGGAGGAACTTCAGGTATAGAATAAAATATAAGACTTTAAATTGAAAATTTGAGTAATTTATGCAAATTAATTACCCTTTAAAACATACTTGAAAATGCAAACAGCTACTCAGACAAAATAATAATATTTTTATTCTGATTTAGTTTAAAAGAAAAACAATTCTTTTGCAATTTATTCCACATGTTAAATGAGTTATTTTGCACTATTTTTTCGATTTTCCGAATTTTGAGATAAAAATGATATTCTGATTATGTCTGTTCTTATTTTGTTTCAGTAAGGAATTCTCTCCTGTCTCTTATACAACTACTGGCTCAACACAGAGTTACTTCAACCGAGCTGCAGAAAATACTTCAGTTATTTAATTACGCAAACATACCTCAGGTAATGATATTGTTTATGTTCATGAAAACTTTTTTACTTGTTTACCAGATTGTTATTTTTCTTCACAGTTTCGATAACAGATAAATGAAGGGTATATGTATTTGTCAAGTACATAACAACCCAATGACACAAAAAAATCGTGATGTATTCTGTACTTTCTTTTCATATATTTTAAACCAATCTCTGAAATTTGAATATAAGAGCTCTCATAGACTTTTTATATGCCCGTTTACAAGGTGTATAACAGTATACCGTTGTCCATCTGTCTGTCTGTCGTCAACATGCATATGTCAGACATTAACTCAAAACTGCTTTAACCAATTTCGCGGGCGGGCGGCAATCAAATGTTGTCCGTGCATTAACTCATGAACCGTTTAACCAAAGCTTTTAAAATTTTAATATGTTGTTACTGACAACAAAATGGAGGTCATGTTCAATAATGACCATTTTGACTTTTACGGTTCTGGAGTTATGGTTCTTGAAAGATTGAAAAATGGCGTTTCCAGTCCTGTCCGTGCATTAACTCATGAACCGTTCAACCAAAGCTTTTAAAATTTTAATATGTTGTTACTGACAACAAAATGGAGGTCAAGTTTAACAGTGACCATTTTGACTTTTACGGTTCTGGAGTTATGGTTCTTGAAAGATTGAAAAATGGCGTTTCCAGTCCTGTCCGTGCATTAACTCATGAATCGTTCAACCAAAGCTTTTAAAATTTTTAATATGTTGTTACTGACAACAAAATGGAGGTCAAGTTCAATAATGACTATTTTGACTTTTACGGTTCTGGAGTTATGGTTCTTGAAAGATTGAAAAATGGCGTTTCCAGTCCTGTCCGTGCATTAACTCATGAACCGTTCAACCAAAGCTTTTAAAATTAATATTTTGTTACTGACAACAAAACGGAGGTCAAGTTTAATAATGACGATTTTGACTTCAATGGTTCTGGAGTTATATGGTTCTTGAAAGATTGAAAAATTGTGTTACCAGTCATGTTGTTGCATTTACTCATGAACCATTCAACCATAGCTTTTCAAATTTTAATATGTTGTTACTGATGACAAAATGTAGGTCAAGTTTGATATTGATGATTTTCACTTTAACCGTGCATCATTTATGGTTCTTGTAATATTGAAAAATGCCAGGACATGGATAAATATTAATAAATCCGGTTTGCTGTCGCTCTGACAGCCTCTTGTTCATTAATAAAAGAGGGATTTTCCTTTTTCAGACAATAACGCAAAAATGCTTTCAGCAATTCTCATGAAACTTTGGTGAATTGTTTATATCTATTGATGTAAGCTCCCTTTTTATTTTCATAAATTTCAAATATGACATGGAGAAGTAAATGAACTATATTCTTTGAAAATGTGACAGGCGTATCATGCACTCATGGTGCAGCTGTTTATTTTAAATGTTAAATGTAAAATGACAGACGTTGACACTTTAACAAATTTGTTGTGAATTATTAAAAGAAGGACGTTGTTTGCACATATAATCAACAAATACCTAAAAAATGATTTTATGTTATTTAGGAATTACTGTTATCAACATTTCTATCAATTGTTGAGAATTCTACGTCACAGCCGCATTGCAGTGTAACATTTCCATGTAAACGTACATTTGAGGTGTCACCTAAGTCTGGTCTGGTTCAGTCAACACTAAGGATAAAAGATAGAAAGCTGTTGAGTGGTAAGTAACACATATCTTTGTACCCCTCCTGCAAGTACATTTCATGTTCAATTTTCACGTCATAGATGCCACCTCTAAAACCTATACCATATCTGTTTCATTTCTTAGAATGCACATTTTATGTCTAAAAGGAACATGATTTTCAAGATATCTGTATTTAATAAGTTGTTAAATAATTGACTGAACTATTGGTATCCACAAATCATAGCAAAAAAGATCTTTCTTTATGCATAGCCATAATAAGAAGTACATGCAATAGTCATAATGGTTATTATGTTCATTTCTGAATCAGAATGAAAGACTTTTATCTCTATCTTAAAACTTTGTATTTGATTTAACATTTTTTCTTACTGTAGGATCATATTCCCCATTCTTTGCCAGTGTATCTTCTGTAATGAGCACATCACCAGATGTTTCTGAGACTGGCCTAGATTTATTTGATACTACAAGTACACAAGATGTCTGGGATATTGCTGCAATGTTTATTCCAATAAAAGGGTTATCATGGCCACCATTTGAGCAAGGGTTGACAGTTGCATCATGGGTAAAACTATCTGAAGATCAGGAAAATATTGTGAAGATTTCAAAGACAAAAAGTGGAAACCATGTCTATTTTTCAAGTTCAGAAGGTAAATTGATATTTGTTTGCATGATACATATTAAATACTGACTGAGAAAAATAGGTTAGACTTGTCAACATACTGAATAAAATTCTGACTAATTAGAACAGTTTTTCTATACCTAGACATTGTTTAGCTTTTTGTAAACTTTTTAGATAAAATTACAGTCTAAAGTTAAGTTTTGGTTTCTGTTATGATATATAATATAAAGTTTCTTTAAATTTCAGTATTTGGTTCAAGAGAGCACCTATTTCATGGCAAGTGTGGCTGGGAAATATCAGACTTTCTTCATCTTGTATCCATTGGTAATACAGAGAAAATGTTAGAAGTATGGGTCCATAGCAAAAGTGGTTACATACTTGTAAGGTACGTTTATGTGAAAAATTAGCATTTTATATATTTTTCTGTAATGATTCAAGAAAGTGAAATTGTCTTATCTTTATGTGGAAATATAATATTTTGTTTAGTCAAGATAAATATAGAAATATGCCCAATGAAACTTTTTTTTAATCTATTTCGATGGAGTAAGGGTTTAATTTATAAAGTCAAGATACATTTCTTATTAATTTCAAGCAACTTTAATCTATCATTTACTAATTTGATAATGATGATTGTAAAATATTCAAATTTTTGAATAAGAAATTTTAAATTTAGTATATCTACATTTCAACAAATTCCTTTCAACTTAAAAAATATGAACAAGATTCACTGATTGCAACTTAGAAGCTTCCTTGTAATGTTTACAGATAAATTGATATATGTTAAAGTACATTTTGTAGTAACCAATTTGTACTACAGTTAAGTATATACTGGAATTTTATTCTTATATTCCCTCCTACATAAGAAAATTTGCTTTGATTTGTTAATCAAATTTGATTCTTTTGTGTCTTTTAATGAAATATTTTCATCAATAATTTACTATTGTTAACCCTGTAGATTGACCACAGAATATGGTAAAAGTGGTCACATACTTCAAGATGTGATATCAAAAGAATCTCTAACAAAAGGACATTGGCACCATGTACTTGTCAGTTATAATGAGAAAGTAGAAGCCACTAAAACAGACTCAAAGGATGACATTACCTATTTTGGAAAGGTAAATTTTTGTTTAAAATCTAATATAACATTAAAAAATATTAGGTAGTCCTGATTTGATATAAAGCCTGAACTGCATTTTACAATTTAGAGTAACAATAAGAATCACTCATAAGTCATAATCAATAAATTATCATTGATGACCTTTTTTACATATATGAAATATCAAAGTTAAAGGGACCATCATTTGACCATTTTTAGGTAAAGATTGAATGAAATGCAATCAAAACCGTATGGGACTGACTTGATAACTAAATCTTCCAAGGCTTATCACTACCTTTTTGATACACAAAATATAGTGCATTGATCAAAACATTCTATACATCCTATCCCTGAACATTTCCAGAAATTTAACGATGTAATATATGCTCAGATATTCCAGGTACAAAATGATGCTACACTTGTCAAGAAAATTACATAACTTTTGCAAGGTACAGGAGTCTAATATCTGTTCTAAAAATATATATTATGTCATTGTTAACCTTACTTTAAAAATTGGAGTTATCTTCCTGTGTCTATAATAGCTGTTAAATCAACAACAACTACTGCAATATTCAATTTTACTTCCCACTAATAAATTGAAGCAATCTATTCCGGCAGTGCTTTCAAGCGCTTTGATTTTAGCATGTGAGATGAAATAGCATAAATACTTCTTTATTTTACTCAATGTGAGAACTACTTCAGAAGGAGATGCAATCTGGGTGCATATAAGACAATGTGATTGTTTTTTTTTAGGTAAAACTTGTGATAGATGGATGGAGGTCACAAGAAATAAAATTAGAACATCAACATTCTGTTTCTAGAAAACAGATGGACAGGATTCCATTGTTGTGTATTGGACACTCATGTACTGATCCTGAACAGTCCAGTCAGACACTTACTCTTAGCTCTCTCATGATACTTGAAGGTAGTACTTATCTAATGAAGGCATGTTATAATGTTATGAATTATAATCTTGGCACAGATTACAAACTTCCGTCATTTAATTTAGAAAGCAAAATTGTTTCCATTGCATTTTACCAATAGCTGGTGGTTTTGTGCTGGGATGATATAAATATGCATATTACAATTATATGCACTAAATCTATATATACAACTCTGACAAAGCTTAACCCAGTGGATTTTTTTTGGCCCTTTTATTTCAATGCATTCAAAAGTCTTATAGTTTTGTCTCTTAGATATTATTGTCTTTCAGCATAATTTGATGAACCATTGTGTAATGTGATGGAAAGCAACTGTGCATTTTAATACAACTGGACTAGTATCCTATTTAGTTGATATTAAGTTTTGTTTAAGATCTTCATGATGCCGTTTTCATAGCTTAGTTGTAGTATGAGCTTCCTATTATAGCTCAATAGATAATAAAAAAAAATGTACATTGTCCCAAAACAGCTGTTTGGAGTGCCTTATTAACAAATGCAACTTATAATAGAGCAAATACAACTTGTAAGAGAGCTGAGTAATTTTCTGTCCTCATTTGAAAAGGAATCTGGTATGAAAGGTTGTAATAGTTTATAATACAATGTTATTTACTGTCAATTTTGCTTTTAGGGAGCAACCATGGCAGTGATGAAGTATTCCATTTGTATGCTGTGGGTCCCAGCTGTGTTACCATAAATAAATGTGATAATGTGAATATGGATATCAGTTATGGGCCTTTACTTACAAAACAAATGGAGCTTCACTCTAAGATGCCATCAGACATTTTGGTGGGATCAAAGAGGGTTGATTTAGATTCATTAAGGGTAAGTGTTATTAAAAAATTCAACAGTTTAAGGTAATAATATTTGTAAATATATGTTAGGATATAGACCTTTTTATGCCCCATTTATGGGCATTATTTTTCTAGTCTGTGTGTCCATTCGTCTGTCCGTCCGTCTGTCCCACTTCAGGTTAAAGATTTTGGTCGAGGTTAAAATTTTTGGTCGAGGTAATTTTTGATGAAGTTGAAGTCCAATAAACTTGAAACTTAGTACACATGTTCCCTATGATATGATCTTTCTAATTTTCATGCCAAATTAGAAATTTCCTCCATTTTCATGGTTCACTAAACATAAAAAATGAAAGTGGGATGGGACATCCGTGTACTAGGGACACATTCTTGTTTTATTATGTAAAGTTAGAATTTTCATTAAACCTTTTATTGCCAAGGATCATATTTGTTGAGAACAAATGGTTTTGCTGTAAAAGTATGTCCCCTTTGAGAAAACTGATACATTTGTTAAAAAAATACTTTTAATTTTTGTGGAAATCTCAACAAAATGCAAATTTCTGATTGATTTATTTTCAAACTAAAGCACAAAATTGCAGACAGGAAAGAATATTGTATGTCAAACTTAAGAATTGACCCACATGGTTGTAAATCTTTATGTACTAGATAGTAATAAGTTGCTGTTAATATTTCAGTCATCTCTGATTTTGACTTTTAACCCACTGATGCCTGACATAGCCTGTTTCTACAGAAATACATCATCACAAGATATGCAAATTCTTGGTCCAAATCTTGGTATCCCTCAGTGTCAGGACAGTGGTAACCTGCTAATCCAACAGCCAATCACAGCTCAATTTACATGTCAGGCTAAGCTTGTGACCCACAGACATCATAGTCTAGAGAAAGCTTTAGAGGGAGCTGGTGGGATGGAAGCAATTTTATTCCTTGTTGCCAAGGTGAATAGATTATAGATAACTAGTTGTATTTAAAAGAATAAATTAAAGACATTCAAAGAATGATTATCATAAAATTTGCTGTTTGCGACTTGCCATATAAAGACAGAAATTATAGAAATAATAATGACAGCACAGATTTGTTTATTTTTTGAGTCAATTACTGCAATAACTTAAAGACAATTTGCTTGATTTAATCTGCTTTGTACTTGATGACTCTTAACTCGACTGATTTTTGCTTATCAAGCATTAGTGACAGTGTTATAATTTATCAAGTAATGTTATGCTTGTCAATTCTATGAAAAATGAATAGATACAATGTAGATTATTTTGATTCTTAAAGAATATTGTACAAAATTCACCTGAATGGAATGTGGCATTGGAAGTCGTCAAATTCAAAATAATTAATTATTTATTTTCATGAAAAAATGTATTAGCACATTGTCAATTTCTGTTATTCATGGCTTACTGAATACCTTAAATTGGAATAAGTTGGTGTAAGAATAATTTGGTCAATGTTTTATTTTTTGTGTGTATAATTTTGGTACCAAATAAATTAAACAAAATATGACTACAACAAAAATAATCCATTTCAAAGTATTATAATAGGAAACATATTCAAACAATAACAGGTGTTTACATGGGTAAATCATACAACTGTACAAGTCTTAACTTTCAAGTTGTTTTTACATAACATTTCCAGGTTTTTGAACTAAACAATTGTGACAACCATCAGCAGGATTCCTTACATGAGCTGCTTCAGTCCAAGTCTTTACAGATCTTGTTTGCTCTAGTAAACTTTTCTACATATTCATCCAAAGACTTCATGATCATAAATGGAAATCAGCTTCTAAATAGAGTACTGACCAGCTCAAAGGCTGTCCTAGGATTTCATACACTGAAGGTCAGTAGCTTTTGATAGGAAGGAGGTCCGTGGACCCCATCTATTTAAACTATCTCCATATCATAAATAAATCAATTGGCTCAATTACTACACCTATCAACTAGAACCAATCCTACTTATCTTTTATAATCAATTAAACTCACTGAATTGATTTATCTGATTTCCCTCCTTGGTATAATTGATTACGATTGACTCATTTAAATCACTACACCTAATGCATATTTTAAATAGACAGTTTCTATACTAGAATACTTTCAAGTTGAATTATTTGTTCCTTGATTAATAAGATTGAGGACAATGTAAATGTTTTCATTGAATATTATTTTTATTTATTAGGTTTTGCTTGATGCTGCAACATCTGAATCAATGCTGCGTTTTGAACAAGATGGTACCCTAGTAATGAGAAAGAAATCAGAAGCCATGATTACAAACATTTCAGTGATTGTTGACCTTCTTCTAAACTGGAGGATTTGGGAGGGAGCAGACGACAGTATTCTTGTGATGATATTCCATGTGTTAGCATCATTAGTTCGAGATGATCATCCACATCAAGCCTTTAATCTTAAACAGTTTCATTCTATAAATCTGATCAGTAAGATTTTTAAAATATATCAGGTAAGTCAAATTTATATTCAATACATTTTTGGGGGAAATGGCAGGGACTTGTAGAATACACTGAAATTGTTATACCCTTTTTACAATAGTGGGTCTGGTCTATTGTCATTGTTCATGATCAGTACATCCAATATTTCATCCATTATTCAGTTTGTCTAGGTTAAGGTTGTTAATCTGAAAGTGGAGGTTACATTAACTTGAAACTTAGTAAGAATGTTCACAATGATATGAAGTTATGAAACTGTATGCCAGATTACATTTTTTACCCTAATTTAAAAAAGATGCTGAATAAGCTTTGTAGATATTGTGATTAAGACAGTAAACTACCAAAAGATGCATAATGGTAGCCAGTAGGGTTTCGGGGGCACGGACAAACCCCCCTTGAAAACAAATAAGCACTGTTAAAGTCAACGTTCTGTTCAAAATGTGACTTCCCCCTCCCCCTTGGAAATTCCTTGCTACAGGCCTGAGATGTTTCCATGATTCTTTGATTAGTAGTTCAATGATATATGCATTTAACCACAAATCAAGTCATTATCATATATAGTCTAAACACTTAATTAATGAATAAGGTCGAGGTGACTTGAATGAATTCATGAATTCACACAAAATTACACAATGGGCAAAAGAATAAAAGATAGATTTGTTTAATGTATTCAACTAATCAAAAGAAAAAAACTTGGTCAAGACCAGCTTTATACTTGTTATATTGTGCCTATATTTCTATGTTTTACATATTTTATCCAATAGGAAAAAATTCAAGACAACATGAAAGCCTACTCTGCTGAGATTGCCCAGTCTGTCATCAGTATATTACAAAGCATGCTGGGAACACCACCAGACATTCACCTAATCATGTCTATATGTGATTTTCTATTGTTTGTACATCCTGCAACAAATTCCTATGTCAACCATACAAAAAACAGCTTTTATTTTGTAACATGGTGGAGTAAGTTTTGTTTTAGCTGGTTAACTTGTTAGATCAACTGAAATGTCCATTCATTTAATGTTTTAAAGTAAGCAAAAAAGTCAGGCATAATGTCCTTACATAATTTTGAAAAGGTTGAAATGGAAAATTTAAGAAAATTTTGTTAATGAAAATCATATTAAAACTTTCAGTTCATTATAATTTTGTAATTTATATTGCAGGTGACCTGTTGATTAGTTTGGAAAAGTAATAATTCATTTAACATGCATTATTAACAAAATGTGGACAAAGTTAAACCAATTTTTGTTTAGAATTTTTTTTATTTCAAAGATAAGAAAATATTTATGCAATAGTATTATTTCAGATGAAAAGTCTCCAAGCAAGAGAAAAGATAGTATATTTGTGAAGCATTCTATGAATATAACAAGCACTCCTCATGGTAAAAAGATTGAAAAACAGACATCAAATGAAAATACAGGTAACAAGTGATTTGCTAGGGATACATCTAAAAATTTTAAATATTCAACTACTTTAGAAACTTTATTCTTCATGTGTGTTTTGTTATATCAATAATGATGCTGTTTTAAGAATTATTTGTATATTATGAATGGAATGCCAGATTTTCTTGTTTTAATTTTGTTTAATATTGAAATTAATCTTAAGGTGGTACCTAACACTACAGGGAGATAACTCTGTAAAATCAGCTAAACGTTTTAATTACGTTGTGTTGTTAAGGGAATATTAAGCTTCTCAATGATCAAAATAAGTGTTTGTCAAACTGCTATATAACCAGTGTAATTTTTCTGATAAAACGGTTGGTTCAAATTTTTTGAAATTTTTATATTTTTGTAAAAGGGTCAAAGTATATACTTTGTCAAAATTTTAAGAAAATTAAACGAGCCAAATTAATTTTAGTTAAAGTGTTGGGTACCACCTTAAGTGGGATTTTATGATTTTACAGAAATTATTTTTAGTATAATTAAAAGTGTTATGAAATCCCTTTTATGAATGAAAGAAGATGTGTGACAGAAATCCAATGATGCAATATAATCAAAGACATCTAGAGGTTAACATGTGATGTGGCCTTCAACAATAGACATGTGTATAGTTTAAGTTCTAAAGTTCTAAATGCTAGGAATCTGAAAAAGTTGCAAATAAATTTAAGGGGGTTAATTAAAGATCTGCCAGTAACACTTTTTAAAATTCTAAATAGCAAAAAAAAAAAAACCCAACCCAAACTGATTCAGATAGGACTAATAAATATCCCTGACAAAGTGTTTAACCTGGGAAATGTACATGGCCATTGGTGGAGTATGTTTTTATAGGCATTTTAAAAAATACTTTTGTCAATCATATGCATTTGATGTTTTGACCTAGCTTCTTAGTTGAAATGTCAAAAAATCTATCAACAGTGCCAAACAATGCCATGAAACTACTGCATTTTCCCAGGTGAGTAATACAAACTTAAGTTTACCATCATTCTTTCTTACAGAATTCAAGGCTAAAAGAATTTTGGATTGGACTAAAGACAACACAATAACAAATCCTGAAGATTCTAGTAGTCCAGGATCTGATATAGATAATACTATACAGACTACCAAGAGTGATAATCTATTAAACAAAGAGACAGTAATGACTAAACTTAATTTGTCAGAAGATAATGAAGAAATAATAGAAACAGTATCAGATCTGGAAAAATCAGATAGTGGAGGCAATATGACTCCTACTTCTGAAGATAATAATAAACATAAGGAAAGACAACTGTCAATTGGTTCCTCTGGTGAAAGGAGATTTTCTATTGGCTCGTATGAAGGGACTTCACCTGACAAGATCACTAAGTTATCTTTGTTAAAAAAGATAGGAGCTTATGCCTCATCTGGTTCCCTGTCGAGAGAAATGTCTACAGATGATGAGGAAGGATTGTATGCTCCACGACCAGAGGTGGATTTTGATGAAGATGATGACGAACTAGAAGCAGAAAAAGGACTGGTTGCTCTTTGTGTTGGTATGTATTATAAATATTTTTCTACTTAATTGCAAAAAAAAATTAAAAGTTAAGTTCCTTTTGTAACTTATTTGTATTTAAAATATTGGTAGACCATATGATTTTGATACTCTGTACATTAAAGTGTGCTCAAATGTACAAAACAAACTTGGAAATTTTGAATAGGGAATCTTACTTCAAGGTTGCTCTGCTTGTTTTCTCCTTTGTCTTTCCTATGATTCTAAAAATTTTATTTCCAAGGAACTTGAATTCACAGCTTCCTGAAATTTAGTATTAAGCCATCATTTATAACTGTGTGATTGTCTTTAATCTGGTAACTTACTGTTTCCCCATTACTAGAAGTTGGGTATCAATTGTGAGCAATAGTTCACAGTCTATCATGTTTATCTGATACTTATAACAATAAAATTTTATCTATTATAGGTTTACTAGAAACTTTGACTAATGTGATGCTAACACTGCCAGACAACAAGATCAGTAACGTATTTCAGAAGGTTATCAAACCTGACATAGCTCTAGTCCTAGCTCATCATAGTTCTCCTCAGATTAGAACTGCTGTCATACAGGTAAATAGTGGGGTGCTGATGTCTGATTCATTACTTTCTTTTAATTTTGAAATTGAGTGAATAAGGTTACTAAACCCAGTAAAATTATATGTTATGTTGTAATAAAAATCTCTTTTAAATGTTTTGACTTTGCATTTTTATGCCCCTGCTGTAGTGGTTCTGTTTTCTCTAACTTAAATTGGCATCAACCAAATCATACTTATACACAATGCTCAGGCCTGTAGCCAGGAATTTCCAAGGCGGAATTCGTTGGACTCATTAACTGGACTTTAACAGTCACAATTTGAACAAAACGTTGACTTTAACAGTGCTTATTTGATTTCAAGGGGGGGGGGGGGGGGGGGGGTTGTTCTTCCGAAACCCCCCTGGCTACGGGTATGATGCTTATTACCTCAAAACTCAGATCAAGTACACATTTTTGTAGTGTCTTTTTTACCAATCTTGAGTTATGTCCCCATTATAACCTTGTATGCAAGAGTTGGCATAATCTGTGTTTCATGGGCACATTCCCCATTAATTGTGATTCTGACTATATCAACACGCTAAAGTTAATTTATATTACGACTTTAATACTCTCTTTTTTTGCAGGTTATTAAAGCCTATTTATTACGAGCTGGTGAAAAATTGGTCGAAGAGTTTATGCAAAAACAAAGTTTCCAACTACTAGCAGTACAGCTACATAATTATCCAACACATACAGAACAAATAGAAGAAGTGGTTTCTTTTATTCTTGGAAAACCATTTACATTTGAAATGAGGTATGTTTAGAACATTAAAAGTTAGAAAAGCTAGATTGAAGAATTGACATATTTATGGAAGACAGAAAACAATGAAGATTTATCTCTTTGTATAAACCATTTAAGTTTAGATACATATGAACTTAATTTCTAGAAAGAAAAATAATGACTAAATTTATTTTAAGCAGAAAACTTATCTTTTAAAAGTTTAAACATTTTTATTATTATTTATTGCAGCTCTATTACGATTGAAGAGATAGAGGAGCCCCATGAACTACAACAAGCTGCTTTTGCTGTTTTCCTGTCCCTTATAGAGAATACTTATAGAGATGTAGCTTTGTGTCATAACACCCTGACTCTCGCAATACAGGTAAAGACTGGGCTAGTTACTGATAAAGAATACTATTACCAAACCGCAGGCTACCTCTTCTGGTGTTGGTTCACCTTTTTAAAATTCAATAATATGTATAAGGATGAAGCTTGTGTAATAATTCTGTTACTTTCATACTACAGGTAGGGGCAGTGCTAGTATTCAATTTAGTTTGATAAGATTTTCTTTTTTCAATTACAGATGTTTGAGAAAAATGATGTGATAAGTTCATTGATGTTAGACAACAGAATAATTGAAGTGATAACAAATCTAGTGGCTAGAATTAACAGTATAACAACAAGGTAAAGTTATCTAGTGGCTAGAATTAATAGTATAACAACAAGGTAAAGTTTTGTTAAGATAAAAATCAAGAAGCACTTTGATGTTAGGATGGAGAGCTGTATGTTTTAAATTATTGTTGAAATAGGAGATTTAAAAATTCTTAATTGCCTTGAGCCTAGAATAGTTGAATGGCTATCATCATAAGGGAAGAATATTATGTATTGGCATACATTTTTTGCTGCTTTCATAACCATACTTTCCCAAGTATACAATTTCATAGTTCAATAGTAACATTAAATTTATTTAAAAGTTTTGAAGTAAATAAAGAAGTTCCATATTTTGGGATGTAAATACTTGTTTGCTAATCATTCAATTGGCTGTTTTTAGTACTACTGTTACAGAAATGTTTCACATTAAGGAGGCTCGAGGGTATAGAAATTTCAGAACAAAATTAAACATTTTTTTTTTTCATTACAAGTTTCAGTTGTTTCTTTATCATATGGTACAAAAATCATTCAAAAAAATCAATTCGTTTTGGCCCCAGATGACTTTTAAATGTATATATCATTGAAAAAGCTCCAAATTATCTCCCTTTGGTGCAAAAAAGCCATGTTTTGGCATTAATATTGAAATATCTTTTTGAACTCATCGGTGACCTATATTTTTTGTTATTATTTTCAAATAAGCTGTACTAAAACTAAACTATTGTAAAATTTGAGCGATTTCTGTAATTTAGTTCTTTTCTTATTTCGATATTACCTCTATTTTTCCTATTAATTAAACAGAAAAAAAGTACTATTACAAAAATGTATGCTTTTTTCGAAGGCAGATGTTCATTTATAGAAAAATATAGCAAAATCCTATATTAAGTAAAAGAAATGATTTAGACCTGCGAGCCCCCTTAATGAATTTTTTTTTGTTTTGTGTAATTATTCTTTTGAATTACTCTGCATTAACTGTATCTTTATGCTTACAGATTTACAGATATGGAAGGTATTGATGAATACCAACTAATTCTTGAGGATATACAGATGCTATTGTGTAAAATTGCTATCAGAGAGTTCAGGTATAAATGTTGTTTTTAAATTACTAGTTATATTACAACTGGATGATCTGTGACCAATTTTCAAGTACTGTAAATTCAGAAATTATTGCAATGTTTTTATTATTGCGAAAATGCAACAGGGTTATAATCGAAATAATTTAAACTCGCATTTTGTAATTTGTTATATAAATTAAAAAGGAATTTTGAAATTTGTTATATGAATTAAAATGGAATTTTCTAAATATTGCAAAATCGCAACAACAAATGCACACAATAATTAATGGATTTACAGTATTGCGGATTTTTTTTACATTCAAGGATATTTGATTTCATGGTTTTGCTGACAAGCATTTAGATAATTGGCACTTCATTAGACATCTAATTTCGTGGATTAACTTTCCCATGCAATCCCTGAAAATTGGTATCCCATGAGTATTTTAAAATGATCCACAGTATAATGTATATACTTATATCATTTTTTATTTCAGTAAAAATTATATATCTAGTTTTGTTCACACAATTTTTTAATTGACCATGTGAATTATCTTTTTTTGCAGGTGTTCAGGAATTACCCATATACAGCAATGTGAAGAGATTTTAGACTTATTAAAGTTGTTAGAACGTGTTGAAGAAGTTGTATATGGTGTGTATAACATTTTAGACAGATTTTGTGCTTCTTCTAAACACATGATCCGAATTTAATGAAAATTTCTTAGAATCTTAGCAATATACTGCCATTGTTCACCTCTTAATTGTTTTTTTATTTAGATTTTTGTTTTTTGTTTTTCTAAGCAATTGATGGACTTTGCCATTGCTTTATATGGTGCTAGGCTATTATTTTATTAGCTATGCTCACAGTACTATTTCAAAAAGCACTTTTAAGGTGATACCCAACACTTACACTAAAATTAATTTGGCTCGTTTAGTTTTCTTAACATTTTGACAAAGTATTTACTTTTACCCCTTGACAAAAATATGAAATTTGAACCAACTGTTTAATCAGAAAAAATTCACTGGTTATATAACAGTTTGACAAACACTTATTTTGATCATTGAGAAGCTTTATATTCCCTTAACAACACAACGTAATTAAAATGTTTAACTGATTTTAAGAAATAATTTTATTCTTCTTTTTCAGGAAAGAATTCTAAACAGACAGAAACAGTGAAGGCTCTTCAGTATGTTGTTGTTTTGTGTGTGTTAACATTTGTTGAAAGTGAGAGCCAAGAAGGAACTTCTACTGTAAAAACTAAACCATACAAAAGAACTACTAGTATCAGTACTTATGGTAAATTAAATATACACACTGTATTAGAGGAATTAAACTAAGTCATCACTAATAAATAAGAAATGTGCATATGTTATTGCTACTACCCATCGAGGATATGCAAGTGATATCATTTCAGTTTTTGAAGGAAATTATATACTGTTTTCTGAATAGTTTTATAGTTCCATGTAAAATTTGAATCTTGAAAGATAAGGGACAATTCAGTGGAAATTTTCAGTCATTCTTTACTTAAATAATTCAAATATACTTGAAATATTTTAACTTCTTTACTTGCTTGTAAAAAAAAGGAACATTGCTTTTCACTCTTTGCCCATTATTATTCTTTTTAGAGCAAGTTGAATATTTTCTTCTGGCCACTCTTATCTATATTTATTTGAACAATTTTAAATAAAAATATATCAGCACTATATATTCAACCCCCTTCATTTTAGAATTTCTATATGCACAAATGGAATATCCTGTATTAATCATGTAATGCTTTGATTTGATTTGGTTCTGGTGTTTTACCGCCATTTAGGCTATTTTGTAGCAGCCAGTTTTCATTAGTGGAGGAAGCTGGAGTGCCCAGAGGAAACCACGACCTTCGATAGAAAAACAGATAATCCTAATCAATTTAGGTTGGAGATGAGTGCATTCGCACTAGCGGGGTTTGAACTCACAACCTCAGTGTTGACTGGCTAGTGAATACAGTAGTAACTACTTAGGCCACTCAGCCACCAAGGCCTCCAATTATGCAATGTAGCAGTAGTAACTACTTAGACCACTCGGCCACCAAAGCCCCCAATTATGCAATGTAGCAGTAGTAACTACTTAGACCACTCGGCCACCAAAGCCCCCAATTATGCAATGTAGCAGTAGTAACTACTTAGACCACTCGGCCACCAAGGCCCCCAATTATGCAATATAGCAGTAGTAACTACTTAGACCACTAGGCCACCAAGGCCCCCAATTATGCAATGTAGATTTAACATTATATCTCACGAGAAACATATTTTTACTTAAAGTTTGCCACACCTGTACAATATAACTGGTGTATGGACTCATATTCTATGTCTGTGTTATACATTTCTGTCAGCTTAATGACTGGATTACATAGAACTTAGAATATAATCTTGTATCTCTTTGAAGATCACAATAAGTATTCCGCTTTGTATATCTGCAATTATCATTGCTTTAAATGGATTTATGAAATTTCAGAGTTAACTCAACAAAAAATAGAATGTGAAAAAAAAATCCAATTATTGAGTTGATTGAAAACAAGTTCTCACTCCATTTTAAATTAAAATTGGTATCCAAGTATAACAATGTTTACCCTGTTTACCATGTATATATTTCCTTTGTAGGCAGCAAGATTACCATGCTTTTCCCAAGCACCTCAATCCGACCCTATCAATCCACTCCTTCCTTCCAAACTCAAGGTACCAACAAAGTGACTACTTTTGTAGATCAGCCATTTGAAGACAGCGGGGATAAAAAATTTCACATCTCACAGAAACCGAATATGGTCAGCAGGGCATTCTCTGTAGACAGCAAACCGACAGGATTATTGGGGAGTATTTTTGGACTAGGGAAGAAGAAAAGAAATGAGTTCATACCTTTTACTCAGTCTGAGTTTATTGATAGACTAAAGAAATGGGTGGTGATATCTGTTGACCTGGGCCCGGTTGTTCAAAAGTGTCGTTAGCCTTAACGATGATTAAGGATAACGAGTCGTTAAATCTTAACTAAGTCGTTAGCTAACATATGCGTTAAAATGTGTTGTTCAAAAATTTTTAACGACAATGTTAACTAACACTGCGTTAAGAGTCGTTAAATTTTTTGTCGTTAAAATGTTACCCATAATGCACAGAAAATCTTCACTTCCTGCTACCAAGATGGCTGAATTGTCTGCAAAAAAATTGCCTAGGGACAGAAAAGCCAATTTCACATCCATTGAGGCAAACCTTATCAGTTCAAGAGTTACACATGAGTTGGAGTTATTGAAAGGGGGATTTTCCCCAGAAGTTACAAATCAGAAGAAAAATGAGTTATGGAAAGTCATAACAGAGGAAGTCAATGCATTGGGTGTTTGCATGAGGAGTGAAACTGAAGTCAGAAACAAATACCGTAATATGTGTCGGGGTGCCAAAGAGAAGTTTACCAACAACAGAAAGGAAATGAGCAAAACTGGAGGTGGACCACCACCCACACAGCTGACTATTGCGGAAGAAAACATAGTTAATGCTATGAGGGATAGTGCCTCATTCATTGGAGTTGATGGTTTGGAGACAGAAATAACTTGCAATGGTATGTATTTTTTAAATTCAATTTAATTTTTACTCTATTTCATTCTTTAATTTGACATAAAAACTTTGATTTTAACCAGTAGATGTAGAAAATAATTTTACGCTAACGGTCGTCTGCTTTGACAGAAGGGTTTCCCATAGCATGGGATTTCCTCGCTTTAAATATATTTGTCCTTGACATGTTCTAAAAATATATATGTCAATCTACTTTTAAATTTTCATACGTATGCGCAACTAGTGGTCACTTGTACATAACGGATTGCATTATTCACTTACACTTTTTGCATTTGGATATCCTTGAAACAGTAGTTAACCTTTATCAATCTTTATTTTGACTGCAAAACCTACTTTCACCATCGTGTTGATTTTTGTTTTGCTATTACCGCTTTTTGTCCCTTGTGACATTGAAAACATATTTTTTACGGAGATATGACTTCAAAAGAATCAAAAACTGTTTTAAAGTGATGAAACTGTTTTAATCAATTAAAACAATAACTTATTAAGTTTAAAATATATAATTTCATGTTCAGATAAGAACTTATTAGTTGCTTACACCATAGAAGAAAGACTATAGCCTGTTTCTTATATCTTATAAATGAATCATCTAGAGTTATTCCTCTTTGTACTTCTGTTTTCAAAATAAATTTAAAAAAATCAGTTTACTTACAAAGTGACCTTCTAAAACTGAAAAAAAACTATAAAAATAAAAACAAGGCTTCGGCTCAGGGGATTTAAACTCTATGCCGGGAGTGTCCCAGTATATACCCTGACTGAGACCTGAATAATATATAATTAGACACTATAAGTATATTGTTTTTATACTGAAATCGATAACAAAATAAAAAAATAATAAAAATATGAAACAAATATTATTAAAAAAAAGTGTTATATGTTTATGCTTTCACATTTGCTCTTAACCATTTCATAGGTCATTTGTAAAAAAATTAAAAAAATCAATATAATATACTTTGAAATAAAACCATTTTTCCCTCACATGTCACCTATGAAAAATTCAGGTCATTGTCCGTATGTTAATATATATATATTAAAAAAGAAGATGTGGTATAATTGCCATTGAGACAACTCTACACAAGAGACCAAAAAGATCACTGTACGACCTTAAACAATGAGCAAAGCCCATACAGCATAGTCAGCTATAAAAGGCTCTAAAATTATCTATTTGTATAGATTTGTTCTTACTAAGAATCTTTACAAGAATTTCTATTCCTATTTCTTTACTTGATATTTTAGAAGCAATTTCCACCACAAATGGAAGCCAGTCTCCATGCACTGCCACAGATACCCCCAGACCTACAGCAGAAGCATCTGTCTGGATGAGAGCCTTAGACAGACATCATGCAAACTTGCAGAACAATGAGCAGACCTGCCCTGTAGCTGATGATGCTGAAGGGGCTGATAGAAATGCCACATCTCCAGGACCAAGTATTTCAGCATCTTCCCAGTCAAAAAGATCTTCAAGTTCATGCAGGTAATGTTACTACATATTTACAACAAGAAATTTTTTATTTCATGACAACAGCAGCAATTATATACGTTCAACAGTTATATATACATGTAAGTCTCAATTTGTGTTCGGTGCACAATTTGGAGATAGAATGATCTCATAAATTTTATATTCGTCTAAGGGAATGGTCATTATTTCTCAGCTGAGGGGGTCGGTTCAAATTTTTGATATAAAATTTTTTATGTTGGGACCCCCCCCGTTATTTTATAAAACCATATAATGACCCCCCTAAGAACATAATTTCAAAAGTTTGACCCCCCCCCCCCCCCAAAAAAAATAAAAAAAATCCCAGTTGTGTTGAGGAGATGATGACCCGCTACATAGTAACCGGCTTTGGGAAACTCTGAGTATAACAAACAGTTTTTCTTCTTGTTTTTTTTTCTTCAAAAAGGAATATCTGACATGTGCATGTAGAAAAATAGAAAAAAATATACAGAAAATTGTATGTTCCAATTTATTAATTTATTTTACTGCAACCTATAATTCTACAAATTTTATCAGTATACTGGTAGATAAATTTTCAATACTGACTGTTATTTTAATCCTAATCGCAGTCCCTTGTATCTTAATTTTTTAACCTTTGAACCTTAAAATATCTAGTTATGAATGAGGTGTGGTGGGGGGGGGATTGTTGTTGTTGTTGTTGTTTCAGGATTCCAATGTACAAATGATTTAGGAAGTGCAAATAAAATAACATCGATTAAATGGTTCTTGTTCTTTCTTGATTAAATATGTACATGATTTATTTGAGATAAAAAAATATACAACCAAGCCAGGAACCTCTAGCCTTTCTTTGTTTTGTACAGATGTATGTTTTAAGAGTTTAGTGTGTTATCAATTTTCTCTGAAACCAGCCCCAGCTGAATATATTTGTTCTTTTTCCAAATCATATAGTGTATTGTTTAGTGTGAGTGAATGCTATGGTGCCCATCAAGTATCTTTTTTTTTATTAAGGTCTGAAATCTGGATAGGAAAGAATAACGGAGAATGGGTAAAATTTACAGAAAAATGGACCAAAAAATTAAAAAAAAAAAGAACAGAGCACACTAGTGTTCAAATATAGTAAAAAAGGAGATGGGATATGATTGTCAATAGGACATCTATCGAGCAAAGTTAAAACAAAGTGGATATAAGCTATAAGGTAACTGTGCAGCCTTCGACAATGATAAAAACCCATACTGTATAAAATACCATGCAATGGATAAAAAAAAAGGAATTTATGAAAAAACAAATACAAAGTGAATGAAAAACCACTGACCTACACAGACTACTGATAGAGTGGGTGAGCACTCAACCTTTTTTTAAGGGGGGGGGGGGGGGGGGGTTGAAAATTTTGTCCTGCCTTGGTTGTTGTTGTAATTTCTGTCTTGCCTTTTCATTTTTCAAACTTTTTGGTCCTGTCTTCTTTTCCCTTTAGATTACCCGGTGCGTGACTTTTACATAAATTGTCATCCTGCCTTTTTCTTGCAAAGTGTCTCATCATGACATTTTTTACTTCTTCTCAAAACTCCTGTCCTGTCTATGTTTTTCTAATTTCCTCGAGGCCCACTTCCCCAACCGAAATATCAAATGCTCCCTAACATTGATGCACACCTCATGGTACTAAAAACTTCAAATGGGCAGTCAAAAAAAAGAAATAATTGTTCCATTATAATACAACTGATGAGACACTCTCTAGGAAAAAGGGACTGTAGAAAGTTGGCAAAACTTGATTATGCCGCAATCAACTTATAATGGTTATTTATACAGTAATTATTTTCAATGTGGTGTTTTTTTTCTTGCAGCATACAACAGACACCCATCAAGAAGAAAAAGACAGCTGAAGATGTGTATACATTACAATGTGCAGTTCTTGAAAAGGAACTAGAGAAGAATACACTACAAGTAGATCTGTTGAGAAAATTGCTAAGCAAATATGACAGTTTAGATTCTGATGCCTTGGAACTACTGTCAGTTTTAGGGCAGTGATTGTCAAAACATTAGAAAACTTTTCAAGTTGTTAAATATTTAAATGTTTTGAATCTATTTACTGAAATGATTGACTTGTTTTAAATGTTTTTTCCAAATTTCCATTTTTATTACAAAATGAATTTATTAAAATACTGCATATATTATATTGATTGATTTTCTATTAAACACATATTGTATGTATGAATTCTTTGTGATTGAAATTGATGATTATATAACTTATAAATGAATACTGTCAGCAATTTGGATTTTGTGTTGATTTTTTTTGGTCATCTTTGTAGCCTTATCAATGAAGATAAGATATCAATGTATTAACATTTTGATGTCAAATGTGATAATTTCAAGCTGGTAAGATGATAATCTCAATATTGAGTCTTATTTCACCAACAATGTTTCTGTATAAAGGAAATTGACTTTTTCAATGTTGATGGTTGTACAGTGTCATGTAATTGGTCATATCTATATCATTTGAAGTATCTTATTGGCAAGCATACCAAATCTTCTATTTTCATTGTTGGTGCAAGATTTTGGCAATTGCCAAATATATTTTTTTTGTAACATTTAAAGCTAAATAATTTTATGAAATTGTAAATGATCCTGGTCCTTCAGTTTATTGGATTACAATACGTAAAAATAAAGAAAGTGAAAGAAATGTTTTAAATTTAATGACGGTTAAAATAAGTTTCAGCAATGTGCTGCCTAATCCCTCTTCCATCCTGTTGTCCATTATAGTTGTTTCCATTTTCAACATCCTCATTAACAAGCTCTTCTGCTGCTACATCTGGTTCATTTAGCTGGATGCAGATGTTGTGGAGGATTCCACAAACCATAACTATTTTGGTTACCTTTTTGGGATCCATACGAATCTGCAAAATTAAAAAGAAATTATCATACAGGGTTACACAAGATTGTGTGGTTGGTTGAAGGAAGTAATAAGATGCAAATATAGTCGATGGTGTGGGTTTTTTTTTTCTCCGGGACCACTGATCGATTTGTGCAATCTGTTGGTAACAGTCTCAAAAAACGAATAAGTTTGTAATATTAAGTTTAAATATACAAAAATTTACCCAAAAAGTTCTTGTTGATAACAGACCATAATATACTCGGGTGCAAATTTATTCGATATAGTATTGAGAGTGAGAGGGGTGGGGGAGTGGAAAAGGGGGAGGGTGGTATTGTAATTTTCTTTAAAACAAAAAATATTTTGATTATAATTTGAAAGGAAAAATATACTTCAATCAATAAGAAATAGTAATAAAATCATCTAAATAATAACTCACTTCAGAATGCAATATATGGAACCTTCTCTTCCATCTGCCAAATGTTCTTTCTATAATGGATCTTGTGACTGCATGACATCTATTGTACCTTCTATGGTGTTGTTCATTGGGGTTCAGAAAAGGTGTCATTAAAAATGACCTGCAGGGATAGCCACTATCACCAAGTAAAATACCATTTTCCCAATTGCCATTTCTCTCCATGTGAGCACAAACCTGCATGAGCAAATATATCTATTTTAAGGAATACTATACAATACATAAATATAAATGCAATACAAAAATAGATTTTAAAGAATATACATGCATATCAATTTAGTTTGCATTGTTAAAAAGATATGTCATTGGCAATCATACAACATTTTACCATTCTTATCCAGACATTTTTCATTCCATTTTTGCTGGCTGATATCAGGGACATATAATACAATATGTCTCTGATATGATATAAACCAGAAACATTGGACCTCTTTAAGAAAAGAGAAAATATTTTGCATCTACACTAAGGTTGTCTACATAAAACAGAAATATATATATACATGTATATACCATCTGGGACACAGAATGATCCAGGGGGCCCTGCAGGGGCCGGGCCCCCCCTTTCGTGTGAAAAATTTGGTTGATTATATAGGGAATCATTGAAGCATGACTGGAGTGGCCCCCCTTTAGGTCAGTCAACGCCCCCCCCCCCCCCCCCCCCCCCCCCCCTTAGGAAAAGTTCTGGATCCGCCACTGTGGGACTAATAGAATCAAATTTCTCAATGTTATGTATAATTATGATCTGTTTTTATACTACATTCAATTTGTATTCTAATGACTAATGAAGCTGATTTAAAATTATTAATCAACCATTTACACTCACCTGTGACGTTCTGAAAACATGTGAATCATGACAACAACCTGGCCAGTTTGCATTTATGTTTGTAAATCTTCCTGAAAAAAAATCAGTTAAAACATTATATAAAGCACTAATTTAACATGTTTAAGTTACTTTTTTTCAATTAATATTTTTTTCAAAAACTAGTAAACCTTAAGAGACATTTCACAAAAAGGGAGGGGTCAAAGACTTTAAAGCCTAAGTCTTATTAATCCAGCGTCTTTTTTAAGTAATTTGTTTATAGTACAAAAGGGGAAAAAAAGGGGGGGATTACTTATAAATAAGTTGTACATCCTTTTTAGAAAACAACCTTTTTTTAAGCTGGAAAACATTTTTTTTATGAGAGTTACTGTATGGATTTTTTTTATCTAGGTCTGGAAGTAAAACTATTAATATCAATTTCAATAATATAAAAACTTCGTTATATGGAACAGACTATAGTGAGACTGGTTTCTGAAATTTAATTCAGGGGTAACAGCAGATTTGTTTACAATGTGGCGAGGGCAGTTCAAAATTATGTGAAGATGAAAACAGAAGAACATTACCCTTTGCATCACATACTGCTTGAACATTCAGGCTTGGGTAGCCTTTTCTGTTGATAAATGAAGGTTCGTCATGATGTGGTCTCTTTATTCTTATATGAGTCCCATCAATAGCACCCAAAATGTTTGGAAACCCAGCAAACTCGTAAAATTCAGCTTTTGTTTGGTTAAGGTTAGTAGGCCACTGAATGAACTGGTTCCTTTTTTCACAAAGAGCGTCTAAAACAGAATCGACCACTCTTGAAACTGTGCTTTTGTCCAAACCTACAAAGAAGAGATGCCCAACTTTAGGATAATGACTGGCCAATTACTTTGTAAACAAATATTGTACTGTAGTGCAGAGTATGGAAGAAACAATGCAACATTAAATGCATGTACACTATGAATTGCCACTTAAGATTTAGCTTAAAGTTCTCAAATTGAAATATTATATCATGAGAAAACATATATGTAAACAGTTGAAGCATTTAAAAGTATATAGTCTTACCTAATGTATCACCTATGACCTGGAGGAAACTTCCACTGGCAAGAAATCTCAATGTCACCATTATCTGTTGTTCTACACTGAGGGCATGATTCCGGTTTGTCTGACGTGTCAACTTGTCCCTTACTAGATCAGATAAGAATAAAATGCCTTCCCTCCCAAATCTGTAGCGTGCTCTAAGTTCTGTGTCAGTGTAGTCTAGGGTAAGTTCTTCTTTGCTTCTAAAAGTTCTTTCTTTTCTTTGAATTGGTACATGAAACAAGGCTAAGTCTAAGGCGGCCATCTTTAACACTGCGTTAGGGGTTTAATCGAGGTATGTGAAGTGATTAAGTTTAACACAGATTTAACGACTGCGTTAAGCGTTAAAAATTTTGAACAACACTTAACGATTATGTTAAATTTAACGACAGGGTAACGACACTTTAACGACTGCGTTAGCTTAACGACACTTTTGAACAACCGGGCCCTGATTGTTTTATCAAGTAAGTTGGATAATAAAGAATTTTTATACCCCACCTACGATAGTAGAGGGGCATTATGTTTTTTTGTCTGTGTGTTCGTTCGTCCTTCCCTTCGTTCATGCTGCTTCAGGTTAAAGTTTTTGGTCAAGGTAGTTTTTGATGAAGTTGAAGTCCAATCAACTTGAAACTTAGTACATTTTTTCCCTATGATATGATCTTTCTAATTTTAATGCCAAATAAGAGTTTTTACTACAATTTCATGGTCCATTGAACATAGAAAATGATAGTGTGAGTGGAGCATCCGTGTACTTGAGACATATTCTTGTTTCTATCAGCATTTAGCTCTTTATACCGTAACATTGTTATTGATCCCTATTCATAAAGATTGTTAATTACAAACTTTTCAATGGTTTGGGTATTAAAATATGCATATTATCTAGATCTGTACTTGAAAAATATATATTTTATTTTTTAAAAAGATCTTTTAAAGTAACTGCTATGAGGTGTAAAAAGTATAATCACAAAAATACTGAACTCTAAGGGAAATCCAAAATGAAAAGTCCCTAATCCAATGGTAAAATCAAAAGCTCAAACACATCAAACAAATGGATAACAACTGTCATAATAATAATATAATAATAATAAATTCTTTATTTGAAGAGGATAAACACAGTTAGCTACAATTACTTATCTTCCCTGAAGCCCTCATTTACAATTTACTACCAGTAGTAGAAAATAATAATAATAAGAGAAAAAAAAGCAAACATACAACGTATTAACACATAGTCAGTTCACAATCGTATAGTCATAGTAGTTCTGTTCATATACCTAATTAGTGTAAAAGAGAGGTGACATAAACTATAAGGACCAAAACAAACTGACAATGCCGTGGCAAAAAAACAAAAGGACAAAAAGATAAACCAGCCTTCCTAATATGCAGTTGTATTTTTTCATACATAAATGTACAGCAATAGCTTTGCAGAAGACATGTTCAGTTATTTTGAAGGTTTTGAACATAATCAGTAATAAGTAAAATAACATTTCTACTGATTGATTACAGAACTTGATGAAATAAAAAAGACACCTGGCAAAAAGAAACTAAATTTACTGGAAAAATCTGAGCCTATTACCATAGAAACAAAATACATTAGACGTTTATTTGAGTTTCTCTACCGTGCATTGGAAGTAACATTGTCTCAGGTAAGTTGGAGTGTATATACATGAACACTTTGATGCTTATATAACTCCTCAGCAATTGGTCTGCTAGAGTTTTCAAAGGAAAATGCAGATGTGTTTTTATATCTGCATAGGTGAAAATAATTTATTTTTTTTGACAGGTGCAAATGTACTCAAACTTTTTTTTGTCCATCATCGGATAAATGATATTGAACTTTTTCCTTGCTCTGCAATTTGTTAAATTCATGATTATGTATTATGAATTTAATAGACCATAGTAAGAATTTCATTTGAAAAAATCTTGAAATAAAATCTTGATATGAAATCTTGAATAATTTTCATTTGTAAATAAGGTAGAGTGGGGTGCTCATTTTCGCCACATCTTTCCATGTTTTCTACAGTTTATGTTCAGGTCTAAAAGTTTTTGAAGTATACTGATATTTCTATATGAAGATAACTTCAAATGCAAAATATACTTAAGCTTGAAAACCGGTTTGGTTTAAGAAAATCATCTGAAAAGTTAGATTAAAGGGTGTTTGAAATTTCCGGATGTTTTGTCAATGGGGGACACATATTCGCCGTTTTTACACATCTATTTAAAACCAAATAACCGCAGCTTTTAACAATTTTTATCAAATCAATTGCAAATATAGATGAATAGCAGACATTTCAAAGGTATAAAGAATTCAAAATTAGGGCATTCAGTCAAATATTTACTTAGAAATACTTCTTTGAAATCGTGATTTTTATTCAGGAAATTGTCCGAAAATCGTTGTCCGTTTTTCGGTCATTTTCGGTAGGAGCCGCAATTTTGTCTCAGTTTAAAAAAATATTATATTTGTTATAAAAATATAATTTACGGTACATTTCTTCCATTTCAGCCATCCTTTGAAGTTTTTACACCTCAAAATCCTTAAACGGCGAAATTGTGTCCCCGGCGAAAATGAGCACCCCACTCTATGTGCTACTTCATATTTTATTAATGACATTTTCTTCTTAATGGTTTAAAATTTAAGCTTCATTGCAAATCTGAATATGGGGTCATTGATGAATTTCTTAACTTATATTTTTTATTTCTAAATTTCAGGACAGGATATTACCTAGAAAAGATAAGAACTTGATAATGTGGGGAGCTAAAGATATTGTACGAGTTCAGGTACATTTGTTTTTATGGTTTTATGGTTTATAATAGTACAGTTGGTATCAATTTGTGGACACATAGGTATCTTTGTTGTCACATTTGTCGCAGTTGACAAATCTTTGTAGTACATTTTATTTAGAAACTGTTCTTTGGTGTCAAAAAAGGCTAATATAATAAGTGACGGTTAGTTCGGTATCAGGTTAAGGTTTTGGGTTATCGTATTTTACCATGAAGTTGTAGTCACATCAATTCAAAATTTAAATCAAATGTTCATTTAATATGTGAAATTCTTTTAATTCATGACCTGTCGTTTTGACCCATATTTTGTGGTTCACTAAAAATGGAAATTTGATAGTGTGAGCACAGCATTGTGTTCTATGGACACAGTATTTTGTATTTGAAAAAAAAATATTAGATACTGTGGATCCATTTATTTTTGTTGGGATTAATTTTCGTGGATTGAGGAAAACTGTCATTTTTGTGGATATATGATTTCCTGGTATTGCCAATCTCTGCATGCAAAACCTATAGAACATATGTAATTTGTTGACCATTTGAAATCAACTTTCAACCATACCCACGAAAATTGGTATCCAACTTATACTACTGAATCCACAGTATCATTGATAACAAATTGTTTATTTTTTCTTTTCGTCATTTGAACTCTGAATGATAGTTGGTCATTGGCAATCATACTAGATGTATGTATTTTACGCTTTTATCCTTGCATTCACTCAATCATTAACTTTACAGATTGGTCGTTTGATGACGTTTATGTTATCTCCAAGATGTCAATTTGATGACAGAACATTCTTGTTATCCTATATCCAAGGAGAACTTAGGGGCAGAGAAATACTCAGAACTGTTTTGTCAACAAACTCTGAAGTGGTGAGTACCAGTGGGCAAACTGAAGAATATTATTGCAAATTTAAATGTTTTTACTCAGATATTTATAAAATCCAAGACAATCCTGAGTTTTGTAAACACAAACTCAAAATTAGTGAGTATTTATGGATGAAGAAAAGGGTAATAATTTGGACAAAAGATTTAATATTGTTGGGTATCCATGGGCAGAGAAATACTCAGAAATGTGTCAACTGCAAGCTCAAACTTGATGAGTACTACCGTAAGACAGAGAAATATTTAAGTTAGTGTTAGCAACCTACCAGTTTAAAAAGGACAGGACCCAGAGAAAACTAAAGCCAATTTTTTTTTTAATTCAGAAAGAGATGAATCTTCGTCAATAATTTGGAACCAATGAAGATTAAATTGTTTCGTTTCAATTAAGTCATTTGATATGACCTTAGACAACAGTTGTAAATGTCTTGTTTGAAGAGAAGATATGGTTCCTAATGAAACAGGCATATTATCATGTTTAGGTGAATGGCAAATCCTTAGCACTGGGATATATTTTTCTCAAGTTTGATGCAAAAATTTGTGAATATTAACATAGTTTACCAATAAAATTGCAATCAATATAATTACAAAAAATAATAATATCTAATTTATTTTATAAAGGGAACAGAAATGGGTTTCCATATCTATGACTTATGTACATCCTGGAAAGATTGGTTAATCAGTCAACAAAGGGATTATGCTCTCCAGTTCCTCAATATACTCAAATCAGAGAAATTTACAGTCTTCTCACCGAGTGCTGTACTCACAGAAACACAGATTGTACAGCTGAATGATGTGAGTACATATGACGTTTATGTTAAACTCATCAAGGTCTTGTTGGCAAAGTGGTCTACTACTATAATCACTTGCCAGTCAACAATGAGGTTGTGAGTGCAAAACCCTGCACCGGCAGTGCACTTGACTCCAATCTTAATTGACCAGGATTGTCAGTTTTCCTAACTAAGGTCGGCAGTTTTCTCCAGGCACTCCAGCTTCCTCTACCAATAAAAACTGGCTGCCACAAAATAGACCAATAGTGGCGTTAAAACACCCTACAATCAATCAATGTTAAACTCATGTGAGAGTTTATATTTGTCATTAACAATTTGAGAATATTTTTGATTTGAATGGAAATTATCATTTATCTACTCAAACAGAGATGTAGATTTAGAATTTTAAAAAAGAATAAAAGAAACAAGACCTTTGTGTGTTTATTTTTCTTTTTATATAGCAATTATTTTTGAATCTCAAATAGTAAGTAAAATTATTTTATTATTTGAATTCGAAAGAAAGTGTAACAGAGTTCTTTTTTTCAATGTGTATTTTCATATGCATATTTTCAAATATTGCATTTTAAATAGCATAAGAGATTTAACAATGAAATCAACTATTTTGTAGGAGAGACGTTTAATGGCATCAAAAATAGAACAAGGGAGAGAAAACTTAAGAAAGAAGAAGAAACCAATATATGATAGGTATTATTTATTATTTGTCAGTTTTTAGATTACTGCTAAAATAATAGGTTAAAAAGGCCAAATGCTATCAGAAATATGAATTTATGCCTTTGATTCTACTTGAAATAAAGAATAACTCCAATTATAATATCCTTGAACAAATTCTGAATTTAATAGTAGTATCACAAGTCTGTTTGACTTTCAGAAAGTCAGGGAAGATTTTCAGTGAGGACAAACACTCTAATGTGCCAGTTAAACATGATATCTGGGAGGACAGAAGCTGCAACTTCCCTTCCTTTACAATAATGAATATTTGCCTTATACTCTCATGGAACAGAAGTTCCCGCAAACCATTTGTTCCAAATGGAAGTAGTATTATTCTGCAATAATATTTCCTGATTCTTTTGTAAGAAATATTGCTTTCCTTACAGCATAAAGGGTATAAAATATTTGTTCCAACAGAAACCTAAGTTATAGCATATAAATTTTCCACAGATTTTTTATTAAGAAGACGTGCATAATTAAGAATATAATATGATAAGTGCATAAGTACCTTGTCATACATACTGTCTTCATTAATAAAAAGCAAAATATTAAAGATTGAATACCCTTTTTCTAAATACAAGAAGAAAAATTACTAACATTCATGTTTATATTGTAGATTAAAGACCAAAAATGAAAAGTTATATCAAGAATTGTCAAAGCAGGCCATGGATGTCACACAGAATGTTACTCAGTTACAAACTCATGAAAGAAACAAAATGATTGAGCATGTCAAGAAAAAGATGACAGAAAAAATACAGATAAAGAAAATGTGGCAGGAACTTGTACAGAATCTCACACATGAAAGGTAGCTAGAATGATAAATATAAGTCGGAAAACTAATAATTTCTTGTACAAATATCTCATATATTGATGTATTGTTGGCAGGCAATAAATTCCTACATCTTCTGGAACTAACCTAAGAAGCTACAAATTATTTTTTCGTAGCTTTTTAAACATAAAACACAGGTTGCATTTATAATTTTATAGTCATATTTCAACAAATTATTTATTCTGAAATTTGACAGCAACTTGATTCACCTTAACTATGGTATACTTGTTGACACACATGATATTCATTGATATTATTAAAATGAAGTTATATAAACATCTAATAGAAGTTATGTCTTGTGTGTTCAAACGTTTAAAGAAATAGTCATTTAAGAATGTGAACTTTATTTAAAAATTTGTACATTATTTTTTACCAGGGCAGTATGGCATTGCCAAAAGTCTTATCCAAAATCATGGCAGTTAGATCCAACAGAAGGTCCTGGTCGTGTTAGAAAACGATTAAAGAGATGTCATCTTGGACTGAACCCAAGATTTCTACTGACACAACATAGAGAAAAATTAGGTATTAAAAGAATTTAATTTAATTGTAAGATTCTAATTTATTTCATCACATTAGAGTAATCACATTAATTAATTTTGTTAATTGATGAAGCATTGGCATTGTTTTCCTTTTACAAAAATGTAATCAAATTTGGTCTTTTTCAGAAGAAAGTATCAGAACTGGTAATGTCTAAAAAAAAAATAATGCTAATTCTAAAAAGCTTTTGTTAAAATATTTCTTTTGCAAAATTTCTGTAAGGCTTTGCCTCATTAATATAGCAATCTAAGATACAGGCTTTATTCATTCAGATTATTCTTCTGTCTGCTCAGTTTATTAGGAAAGCTGAACAGGGCTATATATTTTGTACTACAAATGAGTGTTTGTGGCCAGGTTTTATTGGTAGAGTAAGCCGGAGTACCTGGCAATTTTATTCTATAAAGATAGGAGTTAAACTTATCTACCATGAGTGGGATTGGAACTAATAACCTCAGTTTTGACAGACTTATAGTGATAGTTCATCAGAACAGATGGTTACATTTATGATCTAGCAGAAACAAGCATTAACTTTTATTCTTCAGATAACAATGATGATCTTATTGCTTTTATTCAGCATATTTATACAGGCTTATATGTTGACTCAACTATGCAAGTTTGCTTAAACTCATCAAATTTGATTTAAATGATATTTATTTTATTAAAAGGAATTATCTTAATTTCAAAACTTTAGGAGAAGAAAAACAAGTATTTTTTTCTGAATAGACTGTTCATTATAAACTTTCAGGGTTCTCACTATTTTGTATCAGTTGAGCACATATATCATCATTTTATAACAAAAATTTAAAAATAATCTAATTTTTGAGTAATTTCCTTGCTCTATTTTATCATGGGAAAAACAATTATATTATATATTAATGCAACTGCATCTTCTCACTGCTGGACTAGCCATGGCAAAAAATAATGACTCCCAGTGGACTTGCCTTCAAAAAGCCTTAGTGAGAACCCTGAACTCTCAAGGTATAATGTTGAAAATAATAAGAAAAACTCTCAATGTAATTAAAGTTTATTGTCTGCAATTGCTACCCTTTCTACAACTTGAATGATGTGATCATTAAATATTTTACAGAGGCAGAGAATATTGACCCACCATTGATTTATTTGTTTGAAGATGACCATCAGATGTCTGATTCAGCAGCACTTATATATCAACTCTATAGGAATGAAAAAATACAGTTAGTGTTTCATAGCAATGTTTTATTTTTTATATACACATTATGTGACCCATATTCGCCGCATAATTCGTTCATTTCAACTTACATACAGCCTACATTCGAGTATTTGGAACTTGTTATACCCACAGAATTTTAACTATATGAAAAAAATGTTTGATAAAGGAATTATCTTCAAAACACTAAAAATGAAAGCAAACTCAAGAGGAAATCAAGTTATTCTTGTACCATTTGTGGACACATTTTCGCTGCAATGTTTGATATGACCATCCTCATTATCCTTGTCTATTATCATTAAAATGAATGTTTGTAATTACATGAATAAGCTTAATAGTTTATTCCTATCGATTTTTCTCACTATTATGTACTTTAAGACTATGCATGATTGCCATATAAATCATACATAATAGCCAAAAATTGTTTAAAAACACCTGCATATTTCTTTATATGTGGGAACAACCTAGGAAATTGGGTAAAGAGGGATATCAACTGTTCAAACATTACAAACAGCCTTCATCATCTATTTAGGCAAGGACTGAGTAAAGGCACAACAATTTTACAGAAAAAAACGATAATTGTTTTGTATATCAGATTTTAAGTTGATGTTGAATTGCTCATTTGATTATTATGAAATTAATAACTTTAGGGGATAAATGTCTGTGTTTATATTAATGTTACTTCCATGCAGCAGTACAGCATGAAAAGGTGTCATTCATTTTATTTTGATAAAAGACATTCTAAGTTTGACCTCATTGCAACCTAGTGCATCAAATATACTCAAACCATCTTGATTGCATGATTGAAACAGTTTGATTTAAAACAGTGTGAATCATCAAGCATGATGTAGGGGTGTTGGCACTTAAATAAAGTAAAGATATTCAGCTAGAAAATGCTATCAAACAATCTGTAGTTACATATTCACGAAGAAGACATATTCATTTTCATAAAATATAGTTATTTATAGTAACTGTAATGCTGATATAGTTTGAAGAAATAATATATTTGTTTAATTTCAGACACACCTGTAAATGTACTGCTGTTGCCCCTAACAGCCAAAGCAAAGGGGAATTACTTGTAGGTAAGGTAGCTTACATTATCTGGTTTTATCCATAACAATGTATTATTCTGTTTCATGGAACAATGTTCAAACAATTTTAATGTCAATACTGTTGTTTCATTTATTTTTGTGGGTATCAATTTTTGTGGATTGTTGAAAACTTTCATATTCGTGGGTATTTGAATTCATGGTTTTGCCAATCTCTGTATACAAAGCCTATTGAAAATATGTTATTCGCTGAAAATTTTAATTCTTGGTTCACCTGCATCCATGAAACCTAAGAAAATTTATATCCAACAATATTAATGAATTCACAGTATTCTGATTTGCATTTAAGTAACAATTTATTATGTTCATCCACTATTGCACTGAACAACTATACTGTGGATTCATTATTATTCATAGGATACCAAGTTTTGTGGATTTCATGATTAACTGTCCAACGAATTACAAATTTTTATATAGGAATGTATGCAGACTTTGGCAAAACCACACAATCAAATATCCATGAAAATGAAAATTTTCATCAATCCACGAAAATAGGTACTCAGGTTGTTGTCGTTTTGACACATTCCCCATTTCCTTTCTCAATTTTACCCATGAAAATAAATGAATCCAAAGTTTTTGATAAGTGTGAGTGGGGCATGGTGTCCTATTGAAACATATATTATTGTTTTAATAAAATTGAGAAAGGAAATGGTGAATATGTCAAAGCGACAACCACCCGACCATAGAGCAAACAACAGCCGAAGGCAACCAATGGGTCTTCAATGTAGCGAGAATTCCCGCACCCGTAGGTGTCCTTCAGCTGGCCCCTAAAATATGCATAATAGTACAGTGATAATGGACGTCATACTAAACTCCGAATTAAACACAAGAAACTAAAATTTTAAATCATACAAGACTAACAAAGGCCAGAGGCTCCTGACTTGGGACAGGCGCAAAATTGCGGCGGGGTTAAACATGTTTATGAGATCTCAACCCTCCCCCTATACCTCTAGCCAATGTAGAAAAGTAAAAGAATAACAATACGCACATTAAAATTAAGTTCAAGAGAAGTCCGAGTCTGATGTCAAAAGATGTAACAAAAGAAAATAAATAAAATGACAATAATACATAAATAACAACAGACTACTAGCAGTTAACTGACATGCCAGCTCCAGACCTCATTTAAACTGATTGAAAGATTATGTCTTCATCATATGAATATCAGGTACAATCCATCCCGTTAGGGGTTTAGTATCATACTATCATAAAATATATGAGAAGAACATAACCCGTGTCATGCCAACAACTGTTTTTTTTTTTTTTTTTTTTTTTTTTTTTTTTTTTTTTTAGAAATAAATGTGTTTAGTTCCGATGCAAAGACCCTATCAGTGAATCAATGTTAAAGCCAAAATATGCAATCTTTAATGACCTGACAACAGTATCGTAACTATATCCCCTTTTAATAAGTCTATTTAAAGGTTTTGTTAGTTTCTGAGGAGAATACTGACATTTTTGTGCTTTATAAAGAATATTTCCATAAAATTTTGGATGTGAAATACCTGAACGTATAAGATGTCTGCATGTTGAGTTATATTTACGAATTATTTCCTTATACCGGTGATAAAATTTAGTAAAATTTAAGTTTTAATCTGAACTTATTTTGAACCCTTGCTAGATTTAACAAATGGAATTGTCTGTCAGATGGTGATATATTGAAGCTATAAATTCATCTCTTTATTTATAGGGGAGAACTCTGTATTTTTTGTTGCTGATGAAGCCATCACTGATGCAAACTACACACAAGTGTTGCTAGGCAACAAAGATCAGTTATCCATGACCTGGCCTTATGATGAAATCAGAGAGATTCATAAACGGTGGTACCAGTTGAGGGACAGTGCACTTGAAATATTTCATACGAATGGGAAAACTTGTTTACTTGCATGTGAACACAAACAGGTACATTATAAAATCAAAAGAGATCTTTTTGTCAATGGAAAAAATAGCAGATTAATTTTCTAAATGATACCTTTCAGGAAAATTAGATTCTGTACAGATTTTAAAATCTGGATCTTTATAGTTTTGAAAAAAACCAAGTTAGAATGAATAAAAGGCAGATACCTGTAGCATATAAGGCTTTCTCTTTTCTTGAGTTACAGACCACAGATCTTAAAACATTTCTAGGCTCATAATATTTCATTACACAAATGTCCACATACAGTAATACATTAAACTTAAGCAAATAACTTTCTCTGTATCAATTATCTTGTCATACAAGAAGTGATTACTTTATCTGGTGTTGCATTGTTGAACAAAATTTGAAAAAAAAATATATGTATATTACTTTGAAATACAAGGGGGAAAAGAATTTAAAATGAAAAAGGAAAGTTGGATATTTTATTTTCAGGAGAGAGATGATCTTTATGAGAGGTTTATGAAGTTTGAGTTATCTAATTATGTACAGACAGAGAACATTGAGGATATAACAAGAATGTGGAAGGACAGTCTGATGACTAACTATGACTATCTTACACACCTAAACAAATTAGCTGGAAGATCATTTAATGATTTAATGCAGTACCCTGTATTTCCTTTCATTCTCAAAGATTATGTTAGTGAAAAACTTAATTTGCTTAAAGCTGACTGTTATAGGTAAGGATATTTTGGTAGAATACATAATAAATACAAGTAGATAACTGTTTATACTCTGGAGAAGCTTTTACTTAACTTTCTAGATAAAATTATTTTTTTGAAGCTGTAAAGAAAAACATCAATTGTGAATTTGGTTTATTGTATTAATGTATCATTTATTCATAGTTATCAAAAATCTAATTATTGGAAGTTAAGTGATTCAACCCTCTCAGATTTCACATATATTGCATGTAAATTTAATTTGTTAGAACTCCTGATCAGCACAACTACAAAAAAACAAATATGAAAATAAGAAAAAATAAATAACATGAAAAATTACATATACTGTGGATTCATTTATTTTCATTGATATCAATTTTTCGTGGATTGAGGAAAACCAGCATTTTCCTGCGTATTTATTTGTTTTGTGGCTTTGCCAATCTCTGCTTTGTTGAACATTTGAATTCCTGGTTCACCTGTACCCACAAAAACCAAAAAAAATTGGTATCCAACAAATAATAATGAATCCACAGTAATTTATTTTCAATAATTTGCTTTATATTACAGAAATTTTTCAAAGCCAATATCTGTACAAGATGAAAGCAAGGAGAGGAAATATAAAGATAATTATGAGGTATTTTATTCTCTTTAGATATGTTTATATATGTGTGCATGTTATCGTGATGAACAATAAATTATTTGAAACTTTCTTATCATAGCTACTTAAATGAAAAGTATTAACATTTATCCTTTTGCAGAGGATATTCAATATTCCACTTCAAGTATAGGCAAAAGGAAATTATGTGTGTTTTTAGTTAAAACTTGTTTTCCTGAATATTGTTATATAATTGAGCTTACATTCCAGACATTTTAGGAATGGCAAGTTCTGAAAAGACTGTATGACATGTAGTAGGACCAAACTAATTATATAGCTGATATAAATTAAACATAACTATTCAGAATCAAGAGTATTTTTGATCACCTAAGAGAGGAGATATGTACTGAGTGAAGGACTATGATAATTTTATACCTTTTGTTTTGTTTTTTAACAGGCATTAAAGGCAGAGTTTGAGAGAAATGATGATCAGTCTACTATAGGAGTTGGACCATACCATTATGGCAGCCATTATTCCAACAGTGGGATTGTATTACACTTTCTTGTTAGACTACCTCCATACACCAAAATGTTTGTCAGTTATCAAGGTATGTACCAGTACTCAAAATTTAATTTATTTTTATTGCACATTTTTATGCCCCCGTCATAGCTGAGGGGGCATTAAGTTTTACCCTTATAAATTATGGAGATGTGGTATGATTGTCAATGAGACTATCCACCAAAGTTTAAATGAAGTACATTTTTGTCGAGCCTGCAACTTTTGTTGCAGAAAGCTCGACATAGGGATAGTGATCCGGCGGCGGCGGCGGTGTTAGCTCACGTCTTAAAAGCTATATATTTTAGAAGGTGGAAGACCTGGATGCTTCATATTTTGTATATAGATGCCTCATGTTACGAAGTTTCCATCAGTCACATGTCCAATGTCCTTGACCTCATTTTCATGGTTCAGTGACCACTTGAAAAAAAAATTCAGAATTTTTGTAACGTTGAATTCTCTCTTATTATAAGTAATAGGATAACTATATTTGGTATGTGCGTACCTTGCAAGGTCCTCATGCCCGTCAGACAGTTTTCACTTGACCTCGACCTCATTTCATGGATCAGTGAACAAGGTTAAGTTTTGGTGGTCAAGTCCATATCTCAGATACTATAAGCAATAGGGCTAGTATATTTGGTGTATGGAAGGACTGGAAGGTGTACATGTCCAACTGGCAGGTGTCATCTGACCTTGACCTCATTTTCATGGTTTAGTGGTTATAGTTAAGTTTTTGTGTTTTGGTCTGTTTTTCTCATACTTTATGCAATAGGTCTACTATATTTGTTGTATGGAATGATTGTAAGGTGTACATGTCTAGCGGGCAGATGTCATCTGACCTTGACCTCATTTTCATGGTTCAGTGGTCAAAGTTAAGTTTTTAAGTTTTGATCTTTTTATCTAATATATGCCAAAGGTCAACTATATTTGGTGTATGGAAATATATTATGATCTATATGTCAGTCCCGCAGGTTTTATTTGACCATGACCTCAATTGCACGGTTCATTGGACAATGTTAAGTTTTTGTGTTTTGGTCTATTTTTCTTAAACTATAAGTAATAGGTCAACTATATTTGTTGTATGGAAGCATTGTTAGCTGTACATGTCTGCCTGGCATGGTTCATCTGACCTTGACCTCATTTTCATAGTTTATTGGTCTTTGTTTAACTATCTTGTTTAATGTTAAGTTTATGTGACAGTTGTAATAACGCTTTATACTTAGGACTTTCAACATAATATCAATGATTAGTAAAGAAGGCGAGACATTTCAGTGTGTGCACTCTTGTCTTCTGTATGTACTGAAATAAGTTTCCATTCGCTAACCTTACTTGCATCAACCAAATGTTATGAAACTTATACACTAGCGTGTAACTACCAAATACAAATCAAGTTTGAATTTTGGTGGTGTCACTTTTCTGTTTCTACAAATTTACCTTTACAAATGCAAAAGTTGCTGAATTTTTCCTTTCCCGTTCCCTAACTTAAGTTTGCCTCAACCAAATTTTATGAAACTTACATGTATACACAATACTTATTTCCACAATACTCGGATGATAAACAAATTTGGGTAGCATCACTTTTATGGTTCGTTTTTGAGTAATGTCCCTTTATAAAGTTATATGCAAGCCGGGACATCATCTGTGTTCAATAGACACATACCCCATTTATATTTTTACAGTTTTACAGCTTTTCCATAAGTCTTCCTAATGTTTTTACTACAATTATTCTGTTCAAACTATACTATGCTTTGTTATGACAGTAAGAACCCAATAATGATATCCAAGTATGGTATATTTCTTCTGATTGTCAAAATAAATTACCGTATGTGAAAATTCATGCTTTTTGATTCGTTATTCTTCTATTAAAAAAACTTAAACAGTTTAAAAGTTCAGAGAGTAAATGTATTTTCCATATGTAATATTGTATTTCACAGTACATGTATTAGTATTAAATGCTATTCGTTCATTAAATTATGCCTCCATCTATGTATCAAATTATATTAATTTTAATGTGTTTGATTTCCAGACAATAACTTTGATATACCAGATAGAACATTTCATAACATGGAGACGTGTTGGAGATTAGCTAGCTCTCAATCAACAACAGACTTTAAAGAAATGATCCCTGAATTCTTCTTTTTCCCAGAGTTTCTCAGGAATTTTGAAGGTATGTTATTTACTTATTACATAATTGTTGAATTTCATTCAGTTATTAGAATATACTATTGATGGTTTTTGCAGAAATGAAGGAAATAAAGAGAAGTTAAGATTGAAAGGTTGATACAAATGAACACAATTAGATGTATAAAAACTGCAACTTATTATTGAGTGCATCTTTTTTATTTTGCAATTTTAAAGATTTAATGTTAATAGAATTAAGTTGAAAGTTGAAAACACATAATCACCACTTATCTTAATAGAATGAACTTTTTGTCCATAGCTTTTGAAATAATTTAAAACCAAAACCATGAAGCTGGCAAAATTAAGATTTTTAGAAATTTTAACATAAAAGATTTCTTTTTTTAAAGGTTTCGACTTCGGTAAAAGACAGAACAATGAAGAAGTATCAGATGTTACTTTACCAGCCTGGTGTAAAGATAATCCAAGATTGTTTATAATGATTCTACGTCAGGCCTTAGAATCAGATTACGTCAGACAAAACCTCCATAACTGGATAGATCTAGTGTTTGGTTATAAACAACAAGGAGAGGCAGCAATAAAGGCTGTTAATGTATTCCATCCAGCTGTAAGTAGATATTGATTGTCTGATTACTAGACATTGGTTTTGTATTCTTAACTCATCAGGTTTAGGATTAAATTACAATTACCCTTGTTTCTCTGTACAATGTATGTATAAATGTCCCAAAATGTGTTTCTGTTCTCTAACTTAAGTTTGCCTCAACTAAATGTTATGAAACTTTTACACAATGACTATTATCACAAAACACAGATCAAGTTTCAATTGTTCTAGAGTTAGGCTCCTTTACCTATGTAAAATACTAAGAAACAAACTAAGAAATATGATGGACAAGGGCTTAATCAAACTGGTTTTAATGACTCAACCCTCCTACCAGATAATGAAAGTATCAAGTGCATGTACTGTTATTTCAGACATACTTTGGTATCAATGTGGATGGTGTCCAAGACAGACTGAAAAGACAGGCCTTGAAGACCATGGTCAATACATATGGTCAGACCCCTAAACAACTGTTCCGACATCCACATCCACCAGGAAGTATTGTTAGAGAAAGTATGTCCAAAGTGATCTCCCAATTAGTACAACAGTCGTACAGTGTCAGCGTTGAGAAGGATTTTGATCATGGCTTTGTCTATGTAGTAAGTGGCAATACAACAACAATAAACTTTATTATTTATGTTCAGTCAGGGAAATATGTATAGCTTATATTTTAGATTTATAATTTATAGAAAATTTTGATGAATACAAATATTGACCTTGACATCCAATAAATGTTGAAGCTATCTACTGCTTTATTGTTCACATAGAGTGCATATTTTGACCAGTAAAAAACTTTTTTGTGATATTTAACATATTTAATCTTTTTATATTTTACTTAATTTTTATTGAAACAAGATTATTCAATACCTTAAAATGACTATGTGTACAATATGTATGTTAAAAATATAAAGTGATTGATATAATTCAATGTTATACATTTTATTCAGCCTAGTCCCTTAGACACTGTTGAAGGTTTGAAATGGGGAAATTACATTGGCTCTCCAGCAAATCCACCACCAAAAGTAGTATGGCAGGAAAAGTATTCACAAGTAGTTGCCTCCCTTTTACCACTTCCTACTGGTGATGTCATTGGTGTAGGTGTTGATACCTGTTGTCTTACTATGCACAGCAAACAGAAAGGTATTTTAAAACATGTTTTTGCTATTACAACATGTACCAACTTATGAGTAAAAATTGTATTGTGATTATGTTAATTTATTTGGATAACTTAACCGTTCATTCAAATAGCACTGCTTCACTTAATGCTGTACTCATCTATTGTTGAAAGGTTTAACATGTAAGATTTTTTTGGCATTTTAAAAGCTCTCTATTGACTGCTTTGAGTGGGATTTTTTTCTTTGTGATTGCTTTGATGCCAATTCAGGTAAATAGTCTTAAAGCCATTACTCCTGTTATCTATAGAATAGATGTATTACCGGTAATTGTCTAAGAAATCAGATTAAAATTAGAGATTTTTTAATTTTAGGATCCTCCTTGTACAACACAACAGATGTAGTATGGGCAGCCATAGTGACATGGAAGTTTCCAGATGGTATAATTAGAATAAACAACAAACCAGAACAACCATACCTTAATCTCATACAACACAGTCCTTATGATCAGGTAAAAACAAGTCATTTTATAGCTGAAACCTTAATTTAAGATATTTTATGTAGGTTTATGTGTTATATAAACTTTCAACCATATTCAGCATAAGACTGATTGATTGGTTGTTGTTACTTAACATCCAGTGGTAAATATTTCATGCATATTCAAGACAATAGCATATTAACAAAAAAATACAATAGTAAAGCCCTGTAATAGGGGTTTGACTGGGATGATTGGATGGCAATTTTGAAAGCCACATGAAAATTAGAATATATTAGATAAGGACAGAAATTTAGCCTTTCAGCAGGCCACATTGAAACTTCAAAGAGTTGTTGCAAGTGTTCTGAACATGCAGTGTGCGTAGTATGAAACATGTTTATGGTGTCCTTTTATTTACAACACTATTTGATATTGTGATCATGGGTAGATATACTATTGACAGAATTGTAGTAAAATTGTGTGGGCTGGAGTGTTAATTGTAACAATTTGAAATATTTTATATACTTTTGTTTTCTAGGTTACCTATATAGCTGCCATAGCAGATTGTCCACATCTGTTTGTTGGCTGTGAAAGTGGATCTATTACTGTTTATCAGACTGTCTTCAATCAAGCAAAGGTATTTTAGCTTAAAATTAACTCTATTTATTTTTTTACAAATATTTTAGATTGATTGATTTATTGTGATTTACTTTATGTCCATTGGAAAGATTTTCTTGTATATTCATAATAAGAAGAGGTTAAAGAATAAATCAATTAATTAAGTAGTATCTTTAAAACAATGTGCATTGATCATGAAAATTTAAATACCACTGTTAAAAAGTGTTTAGATGTTATCCTTTAAAACAGTTGAAATGTTGACTTTTGCAATACAGTAATAAAATGGTATCCAGTTATAACAGGTGGCCTACTGGTCTAAGTAGTTGAACTACTGTATCCCTAGCCTGTACACGCAGAGGTTGTGAAAAGTGAAAAAGTGAGAAAGTGGTGTTAAGCCCAAACCAATCATTCAATCAAGGTAAAACATTACTAAGATTAACCATTATACTTGCAGACAAGTGATATACAGATTAAAGGAGTAAAACATGTGTTATATGGTCACACTAGAAGGATTACACAGATAGTCATATGTAAGGCTTACAGTATATTTGTTAGTGCCAGTGAAGATAGATCTTGTATTATATGGGACTTAAATAGGTAAGTCTTTATATCAATAATTTACCATTCTTATACTTATTGTTTTTTTTTCTATCAATTTGAATTAAAGAAGATAGTTAAAGGTCTGAAAAAATACTAGAACAATAATTTTCATTAAATGGATTTTTTAGAATGAATATTACTAGTCAATATGCCATCTTTCAATTTTTTGTTGGATAAAAATTGGTGGCACTTATCTAATAAACATTGGAACCATACTTTAGCAAATGCACTTTCAGCCTTTTAAATAAGATACGAATTAGATCTGAGTATTGTTACTGATAAGCTTCTGTATGAATTGATAATCAGGGAAAGGTAACATTTTGCAATTTGAAGCATTTGAACATCATGACAGTTCGTTGCCATGAGGTCACTGTGTCACCATAACTTTTATTTTATGTTTGTGAAGGATAGATGTAAGCAATCAGACTTAACAGATGAGTTATATATCAGTTGGACATTTATATTCATAGATTGATATTCATAGAAGCCTGTAAAAGTACAGAGGGTTGCATAGCATGCATGTGTAATAATGTCATAAGCAACTGCTTCATTTTTTACTTGATATTCATGTTCAAACAGTAAAATTGAGCACATTTTGTCAATTACAGATTAAGTTATGTGAGGTCAATTGAAGGTCACAGTCATGGAGTAGATGTTGTAGCCATTAGCCCAACGGCTGGAGATATAGCTTCAGCAAGTAGACAAGGTAAAACATATTTAAAGTACATGGTCTCAATAGTAGTTGCCTAACAGCTTCTAGGAAACATGGTAAGATGTGAAAATTTAGAATACAGGTATTTATTTCAAAGAATATTTTTTTTAATAGTTGTCTTATATATGTTCACAAAGGAAAAATGTAAACCTGTCCATTTATTTGTAGGACTTGGAAGCTGTTTACAACTACACAGTATAAATGGTGAATACATACATATGTACATCTCTCAGGACCATGTGATTAACTGCCTGGCTTTTTCTACAGCACCAGAAGGACAGTCTATAAATGTAATAGCAGGAGGTCTAGATAATGGTGTAATAAGGTAACTATTTTATTTTTCTACCTCAGGAATAGATTACCTCAGCTGTATTTGGCAAAACTTTTAGGAATTTTTGGTCCTCAATGCTCTTCAACTTCGTACTTTATTTGGCCTTTTAAATTTCATTTGATTCGAGCAACACTGATGAGTCTTTTGTAGACAAAATGCGCATCTGTCGTAAATATAAAATTTTAATCCTGGTATCTATGATGAGTTTATTATACATTATACCCATAACAAAAGTTTTCATGTATCAGAATCAATTATTTTTAGTAGAATTTCAATTTCTCTAGTATAAAGCTGTAATTTCTTTTCAGTTAATGTAGGGAGAGTCAATACATCAACTCAGGGTATTGTCATTTTGAAATAATTTAATTTTGGATGTAACGCGTCTTCTGATTGGCTGACGTTATTTTGTTATGAGCCCATAGACATAATTTAGTCATGTGACCGTGACGTTATCAACGTTTTTTCATGGTTTTCTACGGTTTAAAATGAAATTTAGAATTAAATTATAAGAAATGACTGTAATATTTTTTCTGTCTATTCAAAATAACATAAAAAATGTGGTGCACACTGTTAAATAACCCGCTACGCGCGTTATTCTGTGTGCACCAAATTTTTTATGTTATTTCTTCATAGACAGAAAAAATATTACAGTCATTCCTTAAATAATTTGGAAATCTAGATTACAACTTCTTTAAACAAAATTGTGTGTCATCACAAACAAGGCTAGTAAAAAGTTTACTACTTTGTTAATCAATTATCTACTCTGAAACTATATGCACATTCTGTAATTAACTACTTCGGTGCATTAAAAAACCCCAGTCATTTGAATATATATAATTGATAAATATTTTGTGTATTGATAATTCATACATTTCTGTTTATATTAAAAGGATATGGAGTACAGTTGATTTAAGACATCTCCGAGATCTACAAACCGAGAATCTCATGTTAAAACCAGTTATCAGGTAATTATTTTCCTTGTGTTCTTACTTTTGTCATAAAGGTATAAATACCCTCCACCCATTTATGTATACATGCTTTTCTTTGATTTTTATGCCCCACCTACGATAGTAGAGGGGCATTATGTTTTCTGGTCTGTGCCTCCGTTCGTCTGTCCGCTTCAGGTTAAAGTTTTTGGTCAAGGTAGTTTTTGAAGAAGTTGAAGTCCAATCAACTTGAAACTTAGTACATTTGTTCCCCATGATATGATCTTTCTAATTTTAATGCCAAATTATAGTTTTGACCCCAATTTCATGGTCCACTGAACATAGAAAATGATAGTGCGAAGTTCAGGTTAAAGTTTTTGGTCAAGGTAGTTTTTGATGAAGTTAAAGTAACATCAACTTGAAACTTAGTACACATGTTCCCTATGATATGATCTTTCTAATTTTAATTCCAAATTAAAGTTTTGACCCCAATTTCACGGTCCACTGAACATAGAAAATGATAGTGCGAGTGGGGCATTCGTGTACTATGGACACATTCTTGTTTTTTATTTATTAGTTCAAAATCAGTAGTATCCCCTTAAAGTCATATAAAATGAGTGACTGGTGAAAAATAATGTTTATCCAATTCTTGAACCAATGCATGTATATATCATAAAATTAGTCTTCTGTGCTCAATTTTATCATTTTTTACGCAACCATATCGTATAATCATCATTTTTTTCTCTCTCTGTCTGTTATGAAGTGAAAATATGGCAGCTACTTAAATGTCCTGTTTAGAAGCTGAAGTTTACTGATTGACACCTTATAGTAAACAATCAACAATTAAACGTGGATATTGAGCACATGTTGAACATGTACAATCAGATAATAGTTTATTTTAAGGACAGGTCCATGGGTATTGTGATCACCCGATTTTTATGAGAGGGTCACGCTGAGGTCACTTTGCATACGGAAAATATATTGGCAAATTGCTTCCTGGAAGCATGCAATTCAAATAAAGTAAACTTCTAAGTATGAACAAATTAAAGAATTTTCTTCAGACAAAAGTATATGTACATAAGCTTGATAATGAATACTATCCATTTAAAAAAACATGTGCATTTAAATTTGAGGTTTCATATGACTTTAAATGTCCTCAAATATTTTGGTCATAGGGTGTGGCCAATATTTTTTCAGGAGGAAATATATCTAAATAATGAATTTTAACAGAATATATGGCTAAATCATGTAAAATTTCATACGTTATAAACTTTCAACATTATCTAAAACAAATTGCAGACAATAGAATATGTCTACTTTATTCAAAATTGAATTTTTGGAGATTTTATATAGTTGTTTTCAGATGTGATATCACAAAGTTCAGTTTTTATGGCCAAATTTAAGCTTTCCTGGCCCTACTCCTTTATTGTATTTTTTTATTTGAAGCATATCTGTATATGTTTATCTTGTATATTTCAGTGTTGTGTTTACGTATGATTCACATCGTTTGTATTCAACGCTATCAGATGGAACTGTTGCATTGTGGGAATCACCATCCTCAAGCAAACAACTGTTACCGCACAAATTTGTAGCTTTTCTGTAATATTGACAACCATAAGAAGGCAACAGCAAAATTGTTTAGTTATAGAGGGAAGAATTCAAATAACTGACCGTGCAAGGGCTGTAAAGCCAGTCAAGGTCGTTAAAAACTTCCATCATCATCATTGAATTCAAATGACTTACCAGTTTAAACATTAATAAAATACATATAAATATTGATATATAAAATGTGAACTTTCATGATTTTAATGATGAGATGTTGTTTTATTTTTTTTAAATGCCTTTGTTTTAAAGTGAGATATTCTTCCATTATCAAGTGATATGTACTACACAGTACACTAAATATTTGTGTATTTTGATATATACTTTTATTTTGGCTTATGAAATAAGCTTTTTATATGTATACCGGTAGATATTTATAAAGTTTATAAGTTTGCATTACTAAATATTTATTTCTGTAAATTACTATCCAAGTAACAATTTGGAATTTGATGACTATGTCAGAGTTAAATTAAAATTTTTAGCTCACCTGGCCCGAAGGGCCAAGTGAGCTTTTCTCATCACTTGGCGTCCGTCGTCCGTCGTCGTCCGTCGTCGTCCGTCGTCCGTCGTCGTTAACTTTTACAAAAATCTTCTCCTCTGAAACTACTGGGCCAAATCAAACCAAACTTGGCCACAATCATCATTGGGGTATCTAATTTAAAAAATGTGTGGCGTGACCCGGTCAACCAACCAAGATGGCCGCCACGGCTAAAAATAGAACATAGGGGTAAAATGCAGTTTTTGGCTTATAACTCAAAAACCAAAGCATTTAGAGCAAATCTGACATGGGGTAAAAATGTTTATCAGGTCAAGATCTATCTGCCCTGAAATTTTCAGATGAATCGGTCAATCGGTTGTTGGGTTGCTGCCCCTGAATTGGTAATTTTGAGGAAATTTTGCTGTTTTTGGTTATTATCTTGAATATTATTATAGATAGAGATAAACTGTAAACAGCAATAATGTTCAGCAAAGTAAGATCTACAAATAAGTCAACATGACCTAAATGGTCAGTTGACCCGTTTAGGAGTTATTGCCCTTTATAGTCAATTTTTAACCATTTTTCGTTAATTAAAGTAATCTTTTACAAAAATCTTCTCCTCTGAAACTACTGGGCCAAATTAATCCAAACTTGGCCACAATCATCTTTGGGGTATCTAGTTTAAAAAATGTGTGGCGTGACCTGGTCAACCAACCAAGATGGCCGCCACGGCTAAAAATAGAACAAAGGGGTAAAATGCAGTTTTTGGCTTATAACTCAAAAACCAAAGCATTTTGAGGAAATCTGACGGGATAAAAATGTTTATCAGGTCAAGATCTATCTGCCCTGAAATTTTCAGATGAATCAGTCAATCGGTTGTTTGGTTACTGCCCCTGAATTGGTAATTTTGAGGAAATTTTGCTGTTTTTGGTTATTATCTTGAATATTATTATAGATAGAGATAAACTGTAAACAGCAATAATGTTCAGCAAAGTAAGATCTACAAATAAGTCAACATGACCAAAATGGTCAGTTGACCCGTTTAGGAGTTATTGCCCTTTATAGTCAATTTTAACCATTTTTCATAAATTAAATTAATCTTTTACAAAAAATCTTCTCCTCTGAAACTACTGGGCCAAATTAATCCAAACTTGGCCACAATCATCTTTGGGGTATCTAGTTTAAAAAATGTGTGGCGTGACCTGGTCAACCAACCAAGATGGCCGCCACCGCTAAAAATAGAACATAGGGGTAAAATGCAGTTTTTGGCTTATAACTCAAAAACCAAAGCATTTTGAGGAAATCTGACATGGGATAAAAATGTTTATCAGGTCAAGATCTATCTGCCCTGAAATTTTCAGATGAACCGGTCAATCGGTTGTTGGGTTGCTGCCCCTGAATTGGTAATTTTGAGGAAATTTTGCTGTTTTTGGTTATTATCTTGAATACTATTATAGATAGAGATAAATTGTAAACAGCAATAATGTTCAGCAAAGTAAGATCTACAAATAAGTCAACATGACCAAAATGGTCAGTTGACCCCTTTAGGAGTTATTGCCCTTTATAGTCAATCTTTAACCATTTTTCATAAATCTAAGTAATCTTTTACAAAATCTCCACTGAAACTACTAGGCCACAATCATCTTTGGGGTATCTAGTTTGAAAAATGTGTCCGATGACCTGGCCATTCAACCAAGATGGCTGCCACGGCTAAAAATAGAACATAGGGGTAAAATGCAGTTTTTGGCTTATAACTATGAATTCAAAGCATCTAGAGCAAATCTGACAAGAAGTTAAATTGTTAATCAAGTCAATATCTATCTGCCCTGAATTTTTCAGATGAATTGGACAACTGGTTGTTGGGTTGCTGCCTCCAATTGGTAATTTTTAAAGAAATTTTGCCGTTTTTGGTTATCTTGAATACTATTATAGATAGCGATAAACTGTAAACAGCAATAATGTTCAGCTAAGTAAGATCTACAAATAAGTCAACATGACCTAAATGGTCAATTGACCCCTTAAGGAGTTATTGCCCTTTATAGTAAATTTTTAACAATTTTCATTAATTTGGTAAATATATGTAATTTAAATTTTTACCAAATATAGTTCTCTGTTACTAATGGGCAAAGTTCATTATAGATATAATTGTAAGAAGCAAAATCGTCCAGTAAAGTAAGAACTTCAAACACATCACCATCACCAAAATACAATTTTGTCATGAATTCATTTGTGTCCTTTGTTTAATATGCACATAGACCAAGGTGAGGGACACAGGCTCTTTAGAGCCTCTAGTTTTTTATCAGTAGTCTTATTTATTAGTAGTTGCAACCAGAGCTTTCATTGCAAATATTATAAACCATTATGTATGCCTATGTATATGCATGCTTATATGTTAAGTTGATTTATTTAAAAAAATTTGGGAAAAGAGTTGTGGTGTTTTATTAATTTAGGCAATATAATTAAAAAAAAGAATAAAAATTATTTGATTATTGCTAAGGATTTGTGTCTTTCAATACTTATCTTCTTTTAAAAAGTAAGATTTTCAGTTTCTAATAGAAATTAATTACATATTTTATATTAAAATGTTTTTATTTATTCATATGTTCTACTTTGGTGCAAACTCGTTATCTCTATATTTATGAAAATTTTTAGCAAAGAAATCTTTGTAATAACTGTAAATATCATATCAAAAGTACTTTAAAAGTAAACCTTTTTACAAATGTACAAGACAAAATATGTATGTATATATGCATGCATATGTTAGGCAGCATTTCTGACATGTAAATATATTGAACATGATATTCCCTTTATGCTTTTGACCGACCGTGCAAGGGCTGTATAGCCTGTCAAGGTCGTTAAAAACTTCCATTTGTATATGCTTAATTTTATTTATATCTTATTTTGCTATATAACTATATAAACATTGCTCTGTCTCACTTACTCAATAGTTTTAATTCTGTGGTTTATCTTTATTTTTTTAGACATTAAAGAATACGCTAGTTAGAATTTTCAAATATGATTATTGCTTGCTTCTCTAGTCTTGATTTAACAAAATCTTTGAATTTTTATCATCTTTCATCAGTACTTATAATTAGGGACAATACAAGCTGAGATGTTGACATATATTTTACAAAGCATTTTGACAATTCAAGAAATTAACCAATGATGATTTAATATGTGAAATAAAGGATAGCCTTAATCCACAAGGGCAGTATTTGTCTTTTTTTTATATGCTCAGTATTTCTCATTCATAAATATGTGTCAAAATCAAGCAGTTTTTGTATTTTTTAAAGAATGATATTTAAAAACAAAGAACTATTTTTAGATATAAAAATCTCTATGAACATTTCCAGCTGAAAAACCTTTTTGTTGGGACTATCACATACACATAACTATTCAATATGAATTTCCCCCATGCTTTATCTTGATTTTCCAATACTTCAATTTCTATGACATATATGACCCATTTCATACCTTTCAAACTGATTAATGTTAGTGTATATGTAATATGTATTAGCCTTGCTATGGGAAACAAAAACAGTCCAATATGTACCCTAAATGTCTGCTGTTTTAAACCAAAAGAGCTGTAAATGATCATTGAAAGGTTAACACATATTTGTATAAAGATGAACAACTTTGATAAAGTTTTGTTTCTAAGTGTATCAAAATACTGTGGATTTACTTATTTTTGTCGACTAATTTATGTAGATTGAGGGAACATTTTATTTTTGTGGAAATTTGATTTCGTGGTTTTGTCAAAGTCTGCATATATGCCAATAAAATATTGAGCGTGTAAATTTGTGTTTACCTGCAACCAAAAAGCAAAACAAAATATTGTATCTAACGAATAGTAATGAATCCACAGTCTTTTATTTTTAATTGTTTTATTTTATAAAGCATACTAGATGTTTTGAATTAATCTTTAAATCTCTTTTGGAAATCCTTTTATTTTACACATATGACCTAGAGTGAATGATAAAGTATTAATTATTTAATATGATATATTGCAAGAATTATGTTATATAATAATATAGGTGTTTGTTAAAACACAGAAATTAAATTTCTTTAAAAGAAATATTTTTTGTGTGTCACCTGCTTAGAGTGTTTTAGCTCTGTCTTTTATTCTTGATTTAAGATAATGGACAGCTACAGGTAAACTATTGAACTAATAAATTTTAAGACAGGGTCATCTGTTCAAACTTAAAACTAATAGAACATAGAATTAATTTCTCAACAATATTGTATTTATGAGTGATTTTAACATAATTCCAAAAACTATGAAAAAAATTATCATTGAAAATTACCCTATATTGTTTCAGTTGTGTACCATATTTGTTAAAAATGTCATTGTTTTCTGTTATATTTGTGAGAAAAAATCCAATACAATATGATTGTTTATTTTGATGTACATTTATATTCTCTGAACTTAAACTTTGATTCTAGCATGAATCATGTCTCTGGCTGCGAAGAATATTTCTGTTTCTTTGTTGATTAATGAATGTACAGTGTAATGCTGTTATATAAATTCCAGTTGACACTTTTGAGACATTTTGAGATCCCCACCTACCATTCATTATAAACATATAATGCAATGGTACATTCAAAGATAGGGAGAATGATGAGTAAGTTCTCACACTTTGAGGTTGTGAAAATATTCATTTTGTTTAACTCCTCCTACAGTATTCAAATCAGCTCCTTTGAGTTGATAGAAAGTTTTGAGATACAGTATATTGAAGATGTGCATCTTACTGTTGGGACAAATTTATAGATTTTGTTCTTTTAGTTATTCTTGATATTCAATTGTCATTTATACTCTTCATGGAGGATGTCCAACTTGTGTAACCTTCTCCATTATTATTTTCATCTCAGAGCAATGAACCTTTGTACATACAAATTGTTATCAAAGGTACAAGGATTATAATATAGTACGCCAGACATGTGTTTCGTCTACACAAGGCTCATCAGTGACGCTCATATCAAAATATTAATAAAGCCAAACAAGAACAAAGTTGAAGAGCATTGAGGATCCAAAATTCCTTCAAAACGTTTAATAAAAAATTGGAGTTAACAGTGATAATAATTACAAAAACACATATACACAAGTCATTCAACCAAGCAACATTGGTTTTGTCTCTGGTTTAATTTGCAATGGTCTACCAGACCAGTCCTGAAAACAAGCTGCATTAGATTGCTTGCAGGTAAAAAAGTGAAATAACAAAAATAACAAACTCCCAGGAAAATTCAAAAACAAAAAGTCTCTATCAAAAAGCAACTTCAAAAGCTCAAGAACATTAAACGAATGGATAAGAATAGTCATATTCCTGACTTGGTACAGGCATTTTTTTAAGTAGAAAATGGTGGATTGAACCTGGTTGTATAGCTAGCTGAACCTCTTTAGGAAAAGCAGTTTAAACGACATGAGACCGATAAATTTTGAAAGTTGTTAATTAACACCTAAAGTTTTTTTGGCAAATCCTTGGTGAAAACGATGAAAACTTTGTTGAGAAGGAAATATGTAAAAGTAAATTACGAAACACCCACCAAAGAACCACCAAATAGAGTACCACTTTCCCAGAGGCTAATTTTGCAAATTAAATAGGATAAGAATCATAGGGAAATCATTTAGTTTATGGTCCGCTCCAATTGTTTTAATAAAAAAAAGATCTTATTATGAAGATTATGTATAGACTATCGAAAACTAAATGAAAAGACCATACATGATATGTTTCCGGTACCGAGACTGACGATAATTCGGATGCTTAAGTACCAATGAAACATAGTGAAAATGAAAAAGCTGTGTTTTAACTCAAATTGATGTACTTTCTTAGTATACAGCAATGTTAAAGGGATATCAATGATCCATATAAAATTAGAGAAGCAGTTAGCATACTTCAGTGGCATGTTTCAGTGCTTTTCACGAAAGATTGAAAATGAGTTAAAATCCTTCTAGCTGGACCTGAAGAATTAATGGTAATCAAAATGTAGATGCAAGATACAAGTGCCAAGGTGATGCACGGACATAATATATGCTAAACTTTTTCCAGTGTGATGCGACAACAACTTATGGAAAACTACTAGTACATTATATCCTGGTACGGAATTGTCTGAAGAGAGGACAGACGGGCGAACAGACCTGACAACATAATGCCCTTACTATTGTTTTCGACCATAAAATTAAAACAATATGTATATCACATTATATAAACTGTATAGTACAGGAAGTAAAAAAAAGAATAACGATTCACTTTTAAACATAACACATACTGCAACAACACTTACTGATGAAGAAAAATACCAAAATGATTATGCCTGTTTTTTTGTAATTCTTACTTTTCAATTCAAATAATACAAGGAACTGGATCGTCGTTCAAAATACTGGATACACAAATTCCACAAGTGTTTTTTCAAACAACTTTACATAGCTGATTCTGTCAGATGCTCCACAAAACATCTGCATCTATTTTATCAGCGATCAAAACCGGCCTGGCATCAGTGTTCCTATGAAACTTTAATGTCGGAAGGGGTGTCCAGTGTTGGGTGGATGGATCGAATCAGATGATAATTAGTTTTTTGTTTTACTCATATGAGCTATTCAAGAAAAATGAAAAGAAGCTGAAATTAGAATGTAACTCCATTTACTGCTGTATAGGTAATCTTTTTCTTTTACTAAATATTGCAAAGTGATGAATATGATGATCGCATCTATTCCTTGAACTTGATTTAAAGGATACTACAAATGGGTATGCTTCATATTTTGACTTAAATATAGAAATTGGCCATAACTTTAAAATACAAGTGTAAGCTGAGAACTAATTATGAATTTTACGACAATAGAGATGATTTCAGTGTTCAATTCCCATACCTGTGTAACTACATTCCAACAGCACTTGCATAAGGCGTTTATAGCTTGCGCTTGTTCAAGCTTTTTCCGATGAAGGGTTTCTGTGTTTAAGAAGGTACTGAACAATGGGTTTAGAATAATATTAATGGATTCATCTCGTCCAGCGTTTTACTTATGTCACCATGATACGTTAAGCAATTGTGGAAATTATTTGTCGCAGAAGGTGACATCACTGTATGATAGCTTCTCATAAGTAATCATTATTACATTGTCATGCTTCAATAATTTAAGAACTTCTAGTTGTTGACATGAATATCAATTAATTTATATGGTCATTTTTATAAATTTCCTGTTTACAAAAGTATGAATTTTTCGAAGTACTAAGGATTTTGCTTATCCCAGCCATAGATTACCTTAGCCGTATTTGGCACAACATTTTGAAATATTTGGTCTTAAATGGTCTTCAACTTTGTACTTGTTTGGCTTTATAACTATTTTGATCTGAGCGTCACTATGAGTTCTATGTAGACGAAACGCGCGTTTGGCGTATTATAAGCGTGGTACCTTTGATAACTATTGTTCCCATATTTCTTGAGATCCTGTCTGGTGGTACTTGTTTGTGGCTTGCAGCAACGTTGACCTCCTGGTTGTTGACTTTATACAGTATTGATAGTCGTGCTTTTCCCCTTCTATCTCCTACGGTGTCCCTCGTGGTGTCCACTTTAGTTGTTCCAACATATCAGTAACGGATGATCTGTTACTGTACCAATTTGTTGCATATCTGGCCGATCTCTTTTGTATTGTACCATATCTAATTTGTGTTTATCTTTCGAGGTATGGATCACATAGAGAGCTGGCATACTCGATAGAGGTTTCTTTCGAGAAATTCGATGGTTTTATTTGCCTGTGCACAGATGTTTTTGAAATGGTTTTCCCATGTAAGGTCTGATGTTATTTTTTGCAGATATTACGTGCTCCAAAGTGTGGCTATATAAAGGGTAATCCTTTATAATAGGTGTTCTGTTCTTTGTTACTGATAGTACGGGGCGCCGAATGGGACTCTTGTGGTTTTGTACAAAATTCAATTCTGTCATAACAAAATCATTTTTGTCTTACAAAACTATGTGATACAGACTTGTTTTATGAGAACTTCAATTTTGTGATGACAAAATTGACTTTTGTAGACAAATTCATTTTTGTCATGACAAAAGTCAATTTTGTCAAAAAGGTATGCAAATAAAAACTTCTTTGCATATAAAATTGACTTTTGTTACCTGATATGAAAATTAAAACACAAAAGTCAATTGTGTGAGACAAGATTCAATTTTGTGAGACAAAATTGACTTTTGTGAGACAAACTTGACTTTTGTGAGACAAAATTGACTTTTTTGACACAAAATTCAATTTGGTCAATTTTGTCTCACAAAAGTAAATTTTGTCCGTTCAAAATTCAATTTCGAGTACAAAATCACAAGAGTCCCATTCGGCGCCCCGTAGATAGTACCTGACATATGATTTATCTGAATGGAATTTCATCATCCATTTGTCATGTTGTCATCTGCAAATAGCCTCACAGTCGATTTAATATTTTCTGGCATGTCGTTTATATAGAAGAGGAAGGGAACAATACATCCTGGAAAATCAAAGTTTGCTGATTGAAAAATAAAAGATTAAGAGTTATCCAATTTCGTATATATGTCAAGAAATGATCATAAAATCAGATATAATCGCTTTACCCTTTTCTTTAAATGTTGTTGATATAGACAACAAGACATGTTCATAGTTTATTTATAGTAATATTCTTAATTTGTTTTTACAACCGACATTCACCCAAGCATGGATGTAACGTTATCTATGATTAGAAAAGGATTCGTGCTTGTGGTCGTCTTAAACTTGCGTATATGTGTGTGCCTTTGTTTCGTATTTAAAACATCGTTATGGTTTGACTGTGTGCAGGGTAAAGAACAACAAAGGCACCGATGTTTTTTTAATTTTGTTTTTAAATGCTTGTTTTGGAATTCTTTGCGAACAGTTGATATGCCATATTATGCATTATTTTCCATTATGAATTTGTAATTAGTATCGTTGTTTCTCAAGCGGCCGTAATATCTTAATATATGTATTTTCCAATAACATCGATTTCTTTATCACCGCTTTACCGTTTTCTTAAATGTTGTTGATATAGACAACAAGAAATGATCATAGCTTATTTATAGTAATAATCTTAATTTGTCTTTACATCCGACATTCACCCAAGCATGGATGTAACGTTATCTATGTTTAGAAAGGGATTCGTGCTTGTGGTCGTCTTAAACTTGCGGAGATGTGTGTGCCTTTGCTTCGTATTAAAAACATCGCTATGCTGTCACTGCATGCAGGGTGAAGAACAACAAATGCTGCGATGTTCCTTTGATTTTGTTTTTAAATGCTTATTTTTGGAATTATTTGCCACCAGTTGATATGCCATAATATCCATTACTTTCCATTATGAATTTGTAATTTGTAACTTTGTTTCTCAAGCGGTCGTAATATCGTTATATATAGTTGGTTTCCAAGAACATCGATATCTTTATTCATCGTATTTGAGATTTGTGGTCACGAGTTGTTTTATTATACATCGTGACCAAAAATCCCAAATATGGAGAAAAAAATATTGACGTTCATTGACTATTTACATTGAGATTTAGCAGTTCTATTATGATTCTTGTACACATGTCTCATTGTTTGCATTATTTTGACTTTTCTTATAAATATCGGAAATTTCACAAAGAAATTTGCCAAATCAATTGGTATCATTTGTTTTTGGTAACTGAAACTGATTTCTGAAATGATGTTTCGGAATGTCAAATAATACACTTTTGTCAGTCATTGGCACGAGGTTTCATATATTTGTAGTACTACTAATCTCCCGATACTATACTTTCACATGGAGATAAGACTGGTTAATAGATAAGTCACATTACATATACATACATGTATAAAAGAGTCGCTATACGATGAACGAAATAGTTAAATTATCATTATATGTCTTTTTTCAAATTTACTTTTTTACAGGTAAGAATGTTTACTCAATAGTATTTCTTCAGACCAACAATTGTTTTAAACGTCAACTGTAAATACTTCACATTTTTATATACAAGCACAATATGAGGAAGACTAGAGATTTATATTACACATGTGTAGTCTCTGCACATGAAACACTATCGCAAATCAACAGAATTAAGACTGTTTCTTGCAGTCTAGATTAATTTTCAATAACTACGTAAAACAATATAAGAAAAACAAGGAATAGTTGAAGTTTTGACCGAAATGCAAACTCCCGTTAATTCATCATGTTTAATTATTTACCATGCATGGTTCATTCAATATATCTTGTTCACCGAATGGTCGTTTTTTCTGTTACTGAAATCAGAAACTGTTTAAATTTCTGTTTATTGTAAGCGTAGTATCATGCTGTTCATGGATGTAGCTACTTGAAAATAAATTAATAAATTGTAAGCAGGGTGTCTTAGGGGGTTGATTGGGAGATTGCCCCCTTCAGCTGAACGATTACAGTAAAACTATTATTGAAAACAAATGTTTCATCACTTGGTTGGAATAACTTGGAAAGATCGTCGCTGGATTTTACCTTGGAGGGTGGATTTGTCCATTTATAGGGTGTGACGCCACTATTGGCGTCTATTTGTACACCTTCAATGAGCCGCATACGATTAAATGTAATGTGTAATTTCTCACCTACATGTATGTGCAGCAGTTTCAAGTCCTGAACCTGACCTACTGTATGGAAGAATGAGAGAGAATTCAAGTATTCCGAAAAAAATAACGCGTCCGTTTTTAAGGATGTGTCGTCCACTTTTAAGGATATCCATCCATCTTGGCGATAAACTCATCATAGATGTACTTGTCCAACTAAAGGGTATGGTGTGACTATAAGCGTCCTGTGTCAACTTTCGAGGGTAGAATGGTCTAACAATATGGTATGGCGTCATTATTGGCGTCCGGTGTCCACTTTCGAGGGTAGAATGGTCCAACAATAAGGTAGGTCGTCTGCGTCCAGTGTTCAGCTTCATTGGGCCTCATTCGATCATATATAACTACTTTTGTATCTTTAATCATGCAAATGTATTGCAAAACTAATGTCCGAAAATCAGTCAGGTAATTTCTATTTGGAAATAAACATATTTGAATTACGATTAAGCAAGTGCAAAAAAGATCATTATATCCTGTGGAAAGTTCGAAACATGCCTATCCTTTATAACAAGGATTATTTGGTTGGGATCAAACGACTTAGGGTCGTCATATAGGCGAAACTACTGACTATCCGTAACATTTTTAATTATTCTTATTTCACATTTGTTTAATTCTATTAGTATTCTGTAACTGTCCAAGCGGATGGTCAAGATACGACCAATCATGTTACCACGTCAGTAGAGATTCAGCATCGTGGGCAGAAGCCATGGTAAGTATAATAACCACGAGGGAAAGTTATAAATAGTAGAATTGCATATCAATCATCAGAAAAGTTAACAAAACAATAAAATAAATAAAGCTATAACTTCCAAGGCATATAGCGGCCGTTTAATTGTTTCCCCATTTGTTGTCCCGGATATTTTTCTAATTAACTATAAGTACGACAAGGGCTTTACTCATTGTTGAAGGCCATGTAGTTATCTGTAGTCTTTTTTGTCCTTTTGTCATTGGCATGATAATTCACACGTCATTTGCCTTTTTTTATGTTATGATCATAATTACATTAGTAACCGTCTTCTGCTGCAAGATATCATTATCATAACTGTGTTTTAACAAATGCCTGATATTGATGAATTTTTAAAAAGTCATTAGATTCCATGACGCATTAAAAAATCATCAATCGGAAACTATCCGATAACACCAGAACTAAAAATGACAAAGGTTAACAAAATTCCACATATAAAGCTACAAAGTCAATATGAAACTAAAAAACAACCCAAAAGATGACCACTCACGTAACCTGGAAGGGAAAGGTTTTTTTATTGACAGTTACCAGTTTGAAGGGAATGCTACTAGATGCTTAGCACATACCTACTACAGAATAAGGACAAACGTAATCATTAGTGTAGAGGTATCAAGTATACTGCGATCATATGTTTAAAAACGTATAGAAGTATTTCTGCTAAATTATATATTGTTTTATTATTTATTG